>NC_056729.1:1784478854-1784781354 GCF_019279795.1 Protopterus annectens
CAGGTAACTAACTTGCAGCTAGAGACAGGGAGTATTATCTCCCTGTATTATATTATATATGAAAAAATATCTACAAATTTCTAATCTTAAATAAGTGCAGAGAAAAGTATACTTAAATCAAGTTTTGTCCATTGATTTATGCAGGTGAATCTCAGCAGCCATCCACTGAGAAGATGAGCTGAATTATTACAAAATGTAACCAGCACAGATTATAATGCTAGCATTAACCCCCAGGCTAAGTTAACACAGAATTTTCAAAGCAGTCTAATAACTTTCAATGTATCCAGATGGCTACAGTTTTTCACACTTCAGGTGCAGCTAGAGACAGGGAGCAATATCTCACTGTATTATATTATATATAAAAATTATCTGCAAATTTCTTATCTTACGTAAGTGCAGAGAAAAGTATACTTAAATCGACTTTTATCAGTTGATTTATGCAGGTGAATCTCAGCAGCCAACCACTCGAAAGATGAGCAGAATGATTAAAAAAATGTGACCAGCACAGATAATAAGTCAAGCAGATCTCCCCAGGCTAAGTTAACACAGAATTCCAAAAGCAGTTAAACAACTTTCAATGTATCCAGATGGCTACACTTTTTCACACTTCAGGCAACTAACTGCAGCTAGAGACAGGGAGTATTATCTCCCTGTATTATATTATATATACCAATTATCTACACATTTATAATCTTAAATATGTGCAGAGAAAAGTATACTTGAATCAGCTTTGTCAGTTGATTTATGCAGGTGAATCTCAGCAGTCAACCACTCGGAAGATTTGTAGAACGATTAAAAAATGTGACCAGCATAGCTTAAAATGCAAGCTGAAACCCCCAGGCTAAGTTAATACAGAATTTCAAAAGCAGTCTAACAACTTTCAATGTATCCAGATGGCTACACTTTTCCACACTTCGGGCCACAAACTGCAACTAGAGACAGGGAGTATTATCTCCCTGTATTATATTATATATAACAATTATCTACAAATTTCAAATCTTAAATAAGTGCAGAGAAAAGTATACTTAAATCAGCTTTTGTCAGTTGATTTATGCAGGTGAATTTTAGCAGCCAACCACTTGGAAGATGAGCAGACTGATTAAAAATGTGACCTGCATAGATTATAATGCAAGGAAACACCCTGCAGGATAAGTTAACACAGAATTTCAGAAGCAGTCTTACATCTTTTAAGGTATCCAAATGGCAACACCTTTTCACACTTCAGGCAACTAACTGCAGATAGAGACTGGGAGTATAATCTCCATGTATTTTATTATATACAATAATCTTCAAATTTCTAATATTAAATAAGTGCAGAGAAAAGTGTACTTAAATCAGCTTTTGTCAGTTGATTTATGCAGGTGAGTCTCAGCAGCCAACCACTGAGAAGATGAGGAAAATTATTAAAAAATCTGACCAGCACAGATGATAATGCAAGCAGAACCCCCCAGTTTAAGTAAACACAGAATTAGAAAAGCAGTCTAACAACTTTCAATGTATCCAGATGGCTACACTTTTTCACACTTCAGGCGACTAACTGCAGCTAGAGATAGGGAATATTATCTCCCTGTATTATATCAATTATCTACAAATTTCTAATCTTAAACTAGTGCAGAGAAAAGCATACTTAAATCAGCTTTTTTCAATTGATTTATGCAGGTGAATCTCAGCAGCCAACCATTCTGAAGATGAGCAGAATGAATAAAAAATGTGACCAGCACAGATTATAATGCAAGGATAAACCCCCAGGCTAAGTTAACACAGCATTTCAAAAGCAGTTAAACAACTTTCAATGTATCCAGACGGCTACACATTTTCAGACTTCAGACATCTAATTGCAGCTAGAGACAGGCAGTATTATATCCCTGTATTATATTATATATAACAATTATATACAAAATTCTAATCTTAAACAAGTGCAGAGAAAAGTATACTTAAATCAGCTTTTGTCAGTTGATTTATGCAGGTGAATCTCAGCAGCCAACAACTCGGAAGATGAGCAGAATGATTAAAAAATGTGACCAGCACAGATTATAATGCAAGCAGAAACCCCCAGGCTAAGTTAACACAGAATTTCAAAAGCAGTCTAACAACTTTCAATGTATCCAAATGGCTACACTTTTTCACACTTCCGGCAACAAACTACAGCTAGTGAAAGGGAGTATTATCTCCCTGGATTATATTATATATAACACTAATCTACAAATTTCAATCTTAAATAAGTACAGAGAAAAGTATACTTAAATCAACTTTTATCAGTTGACTTATGCGGGTGAATCTCAACAGCCAACCATTAGGAAGATGAACAGAATGATTAAAAAATGTGACCAGCACAGATTGTAATGCAAGAAGAACCCCGCCGGCTAAGTTAACACAGAATTTTAAAAGCAATCTAACAACTTTCAATGTATCCAGATGGCTAAACTTTTTCACACTTCAGGCAAATAACTGCAGCTATATACAGAGAGTATTATTTATTATATAAAACAATTATTTACAAATTTCTAATCTTAAATAAGTGCACAGAAAAGTATACTTAAATCACCTTTTGTCAGTTGATTTATGCAGGTGAATCTCAGCAGCCAACCACTTGGAAGATGAGCAGAACGATTTAAAAAAGTGACCTGCACAGATTATAATGCAAGCAGAAACCCCTAGGCTAAGTTAACACAGAATTTCAAAAGCATTCTAACAACTTTCAATGTATCCAGACGGCTACACTTTTTCACACTCCAGGCATCTAACTGCAGCTAGAGACAGGCAGTATTATCTCCCTGTATTATATTATATATAACAATTATATACAACATTCTAATCTTAAATAAGTGCAGAGAAAAGTACACTTAGATCAGATTTTGTCAGTTGATTTATGCAGGTGAATCTCAGCAGCCAACCACTCAGAAGATGAGCAGAATGTTTAAAAATTGTGACCAGCACAGATTATAATGCAAGCAGAAATTCCCAGGCTAAGATAACACAGAATTCCAAAGGCAGTCTAACAAGTTTCAATGTATCCTGATGGCTACACTTTTTCACACTTCAGGCAACTAACTGCAGCTAAAGACAGGGAGTACTGACTATTTGTATTATATTATATATAACAATTATCTACAAATTTCTAATCTTAAACAACTGCAGAGAAAATGCATACTTAAATCAGCTTTTCTCAGTTGATTTTTGCAGGTTAATCTCAGCAGCCAATCACTCAAAAGATAAGCAGAATGATTTAAAAATGTAATCAGCACAGATTATAATGCAAGCAGAAATCCCCAGGCTAAGTGAACACAGATTTTCAAAAGCAGTCTAACAACTTTCAATGTGTCCTGATGGCTACACTTTTTCACACTTCAGGCAACTAACTGCAGCTAAAGACAGGGAGTATTGACTATCTGTATTATATTATTTATAACAATTATCTACAAATTTCTAATGTTAAACAACTGCAGAAAAAAGTATACTTAAATCAGCTTTTCTCAGTTGATTTATGCAGGTGAATCTCAGCAGCCAACCACTCAGAAAATGAGCAGAATGATTAAAAAATGTGACCAGCACAGTTTATAATGCAAGCAGAAACCCCCATGCTAAGTTATCACAGAAGTTCAAAAACAGACTAATAACTTTCAATGTATCCAGATGGCTACACTTTTTCACACTTCAGGTAACTAACTTGCAGCTAGAGACAGGGAGTATTATCTCCCTGTATTATATTATATATGAAAAAATATCTACAAATTTCTAATCTTAAATAAGTGCAGAGAAAAGTATACTTAAATCAAGTTTTGTCCGTTGATTTATGCAGGTGAATCTCAGCAGCCATCCACTGAGAAGATGAGCTGAATGATTACAAAATGTAACCAGCACAGATTATAATGCTAGCATTAACCCCCAGGCTAAGTTAACACAGAATTTTCAAAGCAGTCTAATAACTTTCAATGTATCCAGATGGATACACTTTTTCACACTTCAGGTAACTAACTGCAGCTAGAGACAGGGAGCAATATCTCCCTGTATTATATAATATATAAAAATTATCTGCAAATTTCTTATCTTACGTAAGTGCAGAGAAAAGTATACTTAAATCGACTTTTATCAGTTGATTTATGCAGGTGAATCTCAGCAGCCCACCACTCGGAAGATGAGCAGAATGATTAAAAAATGTGACCAGCACAGATAATAATTCAAGCAGATCTCCCCAGGCTAAGTTAATACAGACTTTCAAAAGCAGTTAAACAACTTTCAATGTATCCAGATGGCTACACATTTTCACACTTCAGGCAACTAACTGCAGCTAGAGACAGAGAGTATTATCTCCCTGTATTATATTATATATACCAATTATCTACACATTTCTAAACTTAAATATGTGCAGAGAAATGTATACTTGAATCAGCTTTGTCAGTTGATTTATGCAGGTGAATCTCAGCAGCCAACCACTCAGAAGATGTGTAGAACGATTAAAAAATGTGACCAGCATAGCTTAAAATGCAAGCTGAAACCCCCAGGCTAAGTTAATACAGAATTTCAAAAGCAGTCTAACAACTTTCAATGTATCCAGATGGCTACACTTTTCCACACTTCGGGCCACAAACTGCAACTAGAGACAGGGAGTATTATCTCCCTGTATTATATTATATATAACAATTATCTACAAATTTCAAATCTTAAATAAGTGCAGAGAAAAGTATACTTAAATCAGCTTTTGTCAGTTGATTTATGCAGGTGAATTTTAGCAGCCATCCACTTGGAAGATGAGCAGAATGATTAAAAATGTGACCAGCATATATTATAATGCAAGGAAAAACCCCGCAGGATAAGTTAACACAGAATTTCAGAAGCAGTCTTACATCTTTTAAGGTATCCAAATGGCAACACCTTTTCACACTTCAGGCAACTAACTTCAGCTAGAGACTTGGAGTATAATCTCCATGTATTTTATTATATACAACAATAATCTACAAATTTCTAATCTTAAATAAGTGCAGAGAAAAGTGTACTTAAATCAGCTTTTGTCAGTTGATTTATGCAGGTGAGTCTCAGCAGCCAACCACTCAGAAGATTAGGAGAATTATTAAAAAAATTGACCAGTACAGATGATAATGCAAGCAGAAACCCCCAGTTTACATTAACACAGAATTAGAAAAGCAGTCTAACAACTTTCAATGTATCCAGATGGCTACACTTTTTCATACTTTAGGCAACTAACTGCAGCTAGAGACAGGGAATATTATCTCCCTGTATTATATCAGTTATCTACAAATTTCTAATCTTAAAGTAGTGCAGAGAAAAGCATACTTAAATCAGCTTTTGTCAATTGATTTATGCAGGTGAATCTCAGCAGCCAACCATTCTGAAGATGAGCAGAATTAATAAAAAATGTGACCAGCACAGATTATAATGCAAGGATAAACCCCCAGGCTAAGTTAACACAGCATTTCAAAAGCAGTCTAACAACTTTCAATGTATCCAGACGGCTACACATTTTCACACTTCAGACATCTAACTGCAGCTAAAGACAGGCAGTATTATCTCCCTGTATTATATTATATGAAACCAACAAGTGAAAAAAACCAGCATAAACAAACGAAGTAAGCAGACCAAAACTCCAAATCCAGTCAAGTTAACGTATTTTTAATAAAAGCGTTTTCGCTCCTAGCCAAAACCAGGAGCTTCCTCAGACAATACAAAAAAAAAGCGCCAAATCACTTTTAAACCACATCTACATGATGTCATATCCTGCGCAATACCACATTAAACATTATTAAAAACATCAATTTTTTAAAAAAATGGAAAAGTTAATAAAAAAGCTATTTTATTACCAAATCATTTAACCATATAGTTACACCCCTAACCGGGTCTTTGTGTAATTAATGTTGATGGAAACCACAGTTTAGTATTAACTCTACATAAACTTGTACTTACATAAGGAACAAGGTAGTCCCAAATAATCAAAGTGCTTACGGAATTGAAACTAACTGGTTTCTTTATAAACAATTTCAACACTTTCGTTATGGAAAAGCCCATACCCAAACAAAGTGATGGGCTAGCTTTACAACTTGAGAGGAATACCCCCAACACAAGTGTATAACTATATAACTTGTCCCCCAAAAAAGATTTTTTATCACAGGGTAATTTTCCAAATTCACGGCTGGATTGCTTGGAAACCAGCCGAGCGCCTATGTTACCGAGCATCAATGTCGGACACTTGAATGGTAACTATGTGAGACCGGAATGTGTACCGGTCTCTTCACTTCAACCTGGTCAAATCCCTCGCTTATTTAACACCAATGAGGGTGTCAATACTGATGGTATGCTTACGGAATTGAGGCCATCAAACTTACAAAGACAAGAACAGGCGAGTAGTAACAACGGGAGACCGGAAAGTTGCTCTAACGTCTCTATTCAACCGGGACAGGTCCCACGTCCACTTATTGCCTTAGAGAACCTCAACATTGATGGCCCGCCTGTGGAACTAAGGAGGCCAGAACAGGTTAACATCCGAACCGATGCCTCTGAACTAGGTAATCATGCACCGAATGGTGGAAGCAGCAACTCTCTGGTCCTGAACAGCCGTCCGGAGTTTATTGGCGAGCCCATTTTTGGGCAATGGGTGAGGAACACTGAAGGTTTCTTGTTCGGCTCACCAAATACTACAATCTCGCCGACTACAGGGTCGGATACTGCAGGTAACCATGAAAGTTCTATTGCTGCTAATTTAAAACTTTTGGATATTAAAATGCTTAAGATTAAGAAACTTCAGTTGGAAGTTTCTTATTTTAGACAGTGTTTAAAAGAAAATCTTGTACCAAAGGGGTTAAGGAGCTCCTTCACCCCTACAAATCTATTTGTTGATTCTGGGTTTGTTGCTGATTTATCCAACCTTTTCAACAAACAAGGGTTGGAACTACTTGAACTCATGGCAAAACATTATGAGAAACATATTGAATTCTTATTAAGTGAAACTAACAATTTGAACAAAATGATTAAAGCAGACATCAATTTTTTGCGGTATAAATACGATTATTTCCGTATTTTTGAAAGCATTGATGGTCTCCTAGCCAAACTAAAACTTAATAAGGGTAAAAAACTAATGAGAGATCGACTAGCTTATTCTAATGAGCTAGCTTACCCTAACTTGGTCAAGAACCTCAGTGGGTCTAAAAATCAAAAGGAAAATGTAAATAAAAATCATGACAATATTAATAGAAATGCTGATTCTCCGTTGGACACTATTGATGAATCCTATCAGGATGTGGATGATGGTGATGAAGGGCCATCTTTCCAACAACCGAGACGAAGTAACAGGATAAAAGCCTCTTACAACAACCAAGGTTTCCGGCCTAACTATAAAGGGAATTCTAAACCTTTTTTAGGACGGAAGAACTTCCAACAACAGAAGAACTTGAAGAAAGTTTAAATGAGGCTCTTCCTATCCTTGAAAACACATTTGGGACCCAGAAGCCCACCATTTTGTCCAACATTAAAGGTGACTTTTTTGTCTATAACTTTTCTGACATCCAAATAGAACAAGACCTGATTGAACTTTTAGCCCTTGGGTTAACCTTTGTGCCTGACCAAAAAATTAGTTTGCCTAAATTACTGATGGATCTCAAATGTTTTGTACGTGGTTTGAATTTGAAGGTACTGTTTAATGGGGGTACATGTAATGATAAACCACCTTTCAAGTTATTAAGCGTGTTTAACCCCCCGCTTCACCCAACCTTACAGTCATTTGAGTATGCTTGTGAATTGGATCTTAGACACTTGTTTAAAAACATTGGATGGTTTGATGTTAATAGTAATATTACCTCTGAACAAAGATATTGTTTGAAAAACCTGTGCAACTCACCAATTAGAGTTATCAAGCCGGATAAAGGTGGGGGTTTGGTTATCCTAGACAAAGTTGACTATGTCTCTAAAATGCTTAAAATCTTGGACTCTCCAGCTTATGAGAACTCTTCTGTGAATGAGATCACAGGCCAATATAATAAAATAAAAGGTTACTTAAGAGACTTATTTATTGAAGGGAAGATAGATATTGAGACCTTTGATTACATCAATATACCCTTCCCCAGAGTTCCCATCATGTTTGGTATCCCTAAGATACATAAAAACTTAGAGGATCCCCCTATGCGAGCACTTGTGGATGGGAGATGTTGTATCACCCATCCTAGCGCCAAGGTGGTTGACCACATTCTATGTAAATACCTCAAGACACTCCCTCAGATATGTAAAGATTTGTGGTCCTTCTTAAAAGCCATCAACAGTATTCCATTCAGCCCTTCCTACAGCTTCTTGACTATTGATGTGGTGGATTTGTACACCTCTATACCACATCTTGAAGCTGTGGAATGGGTGGAATTAATGTTGATCGACATGAAGGCCCCAAAGGATGAGATTTATGTCGTCACCACCTTACTTGACATTATTTTGTCATCTAATTTCTTCATTTTCAACAATGAGCATTATATTCAGAAAAGGGGTATTGCGATGGGATCACCATGTGGAGGCAGTGTGGCGAACCTAGTTGTGGCCTATTGGGAAAAGAATTTTCTTTTTGAATACCTTCCCTTTAAGGAGGCCTCAAAATTTTACACTAGGTTCCTTGATGATGCATTTGTCTTACTTGATGGGAACTCTGATATGGCAACTAATTTAGTGAATTACATGAATGAATCATGTCCTTTTCTAACATTCACGCACCATTTTTCAACGAGGGAAGTTGAGTACTTAGATGTGAAACTTATAAAGGACACTCAAAATAACTGTTTTTGTTCTAAGATCTTTAGGAAAAATACTTATTGTAACGCTTTCCTCCACTTCTCTAGTAACCATCCTTTGAACCAGAAGAAGTCTATCTTCAAAGGTCAACTAGTGAGAGCAACACGTATGTGTAGCACCCTTGTTGACTTTGAAGAGGAGTGTAGTACCCTCAAAAATATGTTTCAAAACAGAGGTTACCCTATAGACTTTCTGGATAATCTTATAGATGAAGTAACCTCCAAAAGAAACAGCGGGTTTTATAAACCACTTTTACAGGGCATTACACAGAGCAATCACCAAAACTCTATGGAACTGGTGATAGACTTGGGTGAGGATGTAGAAAACCCACCTCCGATTGAACACATTAATATAGACCAGAGTCTTAGTCGCCCAGTTGTTGATTTTAAAAATAGGTTCATTCTCACCTACAATAAACACATTCATAGCATGTGTATTATTGTTAAGAAAAATTGGGAGTTTATTACAAATAATACCCACCTTTTCGAAATCTTGGGCGCTTTTCCTGGTTTCATATTTAAAAGAGGTAAGAATTTGAAAGAATTCTTACAAAATGAAAACACATCTTCTGGTGTGTCCAGACAGACTGGCACATTCTTGTGTGGGTTCTGTAATTGGTGTAAGCTTCTAAGAACGGGGAATTCGTTCATGATTAGGGGTGAAAAATTCTATATCAGACAAAAATTTTTCTGTGATTCTAAGTCAATTATTTACATTGCGTTTTGTAATTGCTGTCCGGCATTTTATGTTGGAAAAACGGACCGCAAATTGCGGGACCGTGTTTACCAACATAATTACGCCATAAAAAATAAGAAAACGGACAATGCTCTTTCAAAACATGTACTAGACAACATGGGACATAGTTTTTCCTTTATGGGAATTGACGGAGTGAAAGTTGGGGTTAGGGGGGGTCCCCAATCATTACTTCTTGAATTAAAAGAATTAGAATGGCAGCTATTATTAAATGCCTTTTCCCCACCTGGTTTAAATGACCTGTGCAACATATCTATCATTTTAAAATATAAAAGTTATCTTAGGAATTGATATTACCCCTTGTTAAAAGTAACCCCAAAATACACAGGAAATCTTATTTTACTTTCACTTTTATGGAAAATTACCCTGTGATAAAAAATCTTTTTTGGGGGACAAGTTATATAGTTATACACTTGTGTTGGGGGTATTCCTCTCAAGTTGTAAAGCTAGCCCATCACTTTGTTTGGGTATGGGCTTTTCCATAACGAAAGTGTTGAAATTGTTTATAAAGAAACCAGTTAGTTTCAATTCCGTAAGCACTTTGATTATTTGGGACTACCTTGTTCCTTATGTAAGTACAAGTTTATGTAGAGTTAATACTAAACTGTGGTTTCCATCAACATTAATTACACAAAGACCCGGTTAGGGGTGTAACTATATGGTTAAATGATTTGGTAATAAAATAGCTTTTTTATTAACTTTTCCATTTTTTTAAAAAATTGATGTTTTTAATAATGTTTAATGTGGTATTGCGCAGGATATGACATCATGTAGATGTGGTTTAAAAGTGATTTGGCGCTTTTTTTGTATTGTCTGAGGAAGCTCCTGGTTTTGGCTAGGAGCGAAAACGCTTTTATTAAAAATACGTTAACTTGACTGGATTTGGAGTTTTGGTCTGCTTACTTCGTTTGTTTATGCTGTATTATATTATATATAACAATTATATACAAAATTCTAATCTTAAACAAGTGCAGAGAAAAGTATACTTAAATCAGCTTTTGTCAGTTGATTTATGTAGGTGAATCTCAGCAGCCAACAATTCTGAAGATGAGCAGAATGAATAAAAAATGTGACCAGCAGAGATTATAATGCAAGCATATACCCCCAGGCTAAGTTAACACAGAATTTCAAAGGCAGTCTAACAACTTTCAATGTATCCAGATGGCTACAATTTTTCTTACTTCAGGCAACTAACTTCAGCTAGAGAAAGGGAGTATTATCTCACTGTATTGTATATAATGATTATCTACACATTTCTAATCTTAAACAAATGCAGAGAAAAGTATACTTAAATTAGCTCTTGTCAACTGATTTATGCACGAGAATCTCAGCAGCCAACCACTCGGAAGATGAGCAGAATGATTAAAAATGTGATCAGCACAGACTATAATGCAAGCAGAAACCCCCAGGCTATGTTAACAGAGAATTTCAAAAGTAGTCTAACAATTTTCAATGTATCCATATGGCTACACTTTTTCACACTTCAGGCAACTAACTGCAGCGAGAGACAGGGAGTATCATCTCCCTGTGTTATATTATAAATAACAATTATCTACAAATTTGTAATCTTAAATAAGTGCAGAGAAAAGTATACTTAAATCAGATTTTGTTATTTGATTTATGTACATAAATCTCAGCAGCCAACAATTCAGAAGATGAGTAGAATGATTAAAAAATGTGACCAGCACAGATTATAATGCAAGCAGAAACCTCCAAGCTACGTTAACACAAAATTTCCAAAGCAGTCTAACAACTTTCAATGTATCCAGATGGCTACACTTTTTCACACTTCAGGCATCTAACTGCAGCTAGAGACAAAGAGTATTATCTCCCTGTATTATATATAACAATTATCTACAAATTTCTAATCTTAAATGAAGAGAAAAGTATATTTAAATCAGCTTTTGTCAGTTGATTTATGCAGGTGAATCTCAGCAGGCAACAACTTGGAAGATGAGCAGAATGATTAAAAAATGTGACCAGCACAGATTATAATGTAATCAGAAATCCCCAGGCTACATTAACACAGTATTTCAAAAGCAGTCTAACAACTTTCAATGTATCCAGATGGCTACACTTTTTTACACTTCAGACAACTAATGGCAGCTAGAGACAGTGAGTATTATCTCCCTGTTTTAAGTATAACAGTTATCTACAAATTTCTAATCTTATGTAAGTACAGAGAAAAGTATACTTAAATCAGATTTTGTTATTTGATTTATGCACATGAATCTCAGCAGCCAACCATTCAGAAGATGAGCAAAATGATTAAAAAATGTGACCAGCACAGATTATAATGCAAGCAGAAACCTCCAAGCTACGTTAACACAAAATTTCCAAGTGCAGAGAAAAGTATACTTAAATCAGCTTCTATCAGTTGATTTATGCAGGTGAATCTCAGCAGCCAACCACCAGGAAGATGAGCAGAATGATTAAAAATGTGACCAGCACAGATTATAATGCAAGCAGAAACCCCTAGGCAAAGGTAACACAGAATTTCAAAAACAGACTAATAACGTTCAATGTATCCAGATGGCTACACCTTTTCACACTTCAGGCAACTAACTGCAGCTAGAGAGAGGGAACATTATCTGCCTGTATTATATTATATATAACAATTATCTACAAATTTCTAATCTTAAATAAGTGCAGAGAAAAGTATACTTAAAACAGCTTTTGTCATTTGATTTATGCACGTGAATTTCAGCAGCCAACCACTTGGAAGATGAGTAGAATAATTAAAAAATGTGACCAGCACAGATTATAATGTAATCAGAAATCCCCAGGCTACGTTAACACAGTATTTCAAAAGCAGTCTAAGAACTTTCAATGTATCCAGATGGCTACACTTTTTTACACTTCAGATAACTAATGGCAGCTAGAGACAGGGAGTATTATCTCCCTATTTTAAATATAACAATTATCTACAAATTTCTAATCTTAAGTAAGTGCAGAGAAAAGTATACTTAAATCAGCTTCAATCAGTTGATTTATGCAGGTGAATCTCAGCAGCCAACCACTAGGAAGATGAACAGAATGATTACAAATGTGACCAGCACAGATTATAATGCAAGCAGAAACCCCTAGGCAAAGGTAACACAGAATTTCAAAAACAGACTAATAACGTTCAATGTATCCAGATGGCTACACCTTTTCACACTTCAGGCAACTAACTGCAGCTAGAGAGAGGGAACATTATCTGCCTGTATTATATTATATATAACAATTATCTACAAATTTCTAATCTTAAATAAGTGCAGAGAAAAGTATACTTAAATCAGCTTTTGTCAGTTGATTTAAGCAGGTGAATCTCAGCAGACAACAACTCGGAAGATGAGCAGAATGATTAACAAATGTGACCAGCACAGATTATAATGCAAGCAGAAACCTCCAAGCTACGTTAACACAAAATTTCAAAGCAGTCTAACAACTTTCAGTGTATCCAGATGGCTACACTTTTTCACATTTCAGGCAACTAACTGCAGCTAGAGACAGGGAGTATTATTTCCCTGTTTTAAATATAACAATTATCTACAAATTTCTAATCATAAATAAGTGCAGAGAAAAGTAATGTTTAATCAGGTTTTTGTCAGTTGATTTATGCAGGTGAATCTCAGCAGCCAACCACTCGGAAGATGAGCAGAACGATTAAAAGATGTGACCAGCACAGATTATAATGCAAGCAGAAATCCCCTGGCTAAGTTAACACAGAATTTCAAAAGCAGTCTTAACAGCTTTCAATGTATCCTGATGGCTACACTTTTTCACATTTCAGGCAACTAACTGCATCATGAGACAGGGAGTATTATCTCCCTGAATTATATTATATACAGCAATTATCTACAAATTTATAATCTTAAATAAGTACAGAGTAAAGTATACTTAATACATCTTTTGTCAGTTTATTTTTGCAGGGTATTCTCAGCAGCCAATCACTCGGAAGATGAGCAGAATGATTAAAAAATGTCACCAGCACAGATTATAATGCAAGCAGAAATCCCCAGGTTAAGTTAACACAGATTTTCAAAAGCACTCTAACAACTTTCAATGCATCCTGATGGTTACACTTTTTTCACACTACAGGCAATAAACTGCAGCTAAAGACAGGGAGTATTGACTATCTGTATTATATTTTACATAACAATTATCTACAAATTTCTAATCTTAAACAACTGCAGAAAAAAGTATACTTAAATCAGCTTTTCTCAGTTGATTTATGCAGGTCAACCTCAGCAGCCAACCACTCAGAAAATGAGCAGAATGATTAAAAAATGTGACCAGCACAGATTATAATGCAAGCAGAAACCCCCAAGCTAAGTTATCACAGAAGTTCAAAAACAGACTAATATCTTTCAATGTATCCAGATGGCTACACTTTCTCACACTTCAGGCAACTAACTTCAGCCAGAGACAGGGAGTATTATCTCCCTGTATTATATTATATATAACAATTATCTACAAATTTCTAATCTTAAATAAGTGCAAAGAAAAGTATACTTAAATCAGGTTTTGTCAGTTGATTTACGCAGGTGAACCTCAGCAGCCAACCACTAAAAAGATGAGCAGAATGATTAAAAAATGTGACCAGCACAGATTATAATGCTAGCATAAACCCCCAGGCTAAGTTAACACAGAATTTTCAAAGCAGTCTAACAACTTTCAATGTATCCAGATGGCTACACTTTTTCACATTTCAGGCAACTACCTGCAGCTAGAGACAGGGAGTATTATCTCCCTGTATTATATTATATATAACAATTATCTACACATTTCTAATCTTAAATAAGTGCAGGGAAAAGTATATTTAAATCAGCTTTTGTCATTTGATTTTTGCAAGTAAATCTCAGCAGCCAACCACTTGGAAGATGAGCAGAATATTTCAAAAATGTGTCTAGCACAGATTATAATGCAAGCAAAAACCCCCAAGTTAACACAGAATTTCAAAAGCAGTCTAACAACTTTGAACATATCCAGATGGCTACAATTTGTCACACTTCAGGCAACTAACTGTAGCTAGAGAGTGGGAGTATTATCTCCCTGTATTATATATAACAATTATCTACAAATTTCTAATCTTAAATAAGTGCAGAGAAAAGTATACTAAAATCAGATTTTGTCAGTTGATTTATGCAGATGAATCTCAGCAACCAACCACTCGGAAGATGAGCAGAATGACTAAAAAATGTGACCAGCACAGATTATAATGCAAACAGAAACCCCTAGGCTAAGTTAACACAGAATTTCAAAAGCAGTCTAACAACTTTCAATGTATCCAGATGGCTACACTTTTTCACACTTCATGCAACTAAATGCAGCCAGAGACAGGGAGCAATATCTCCCTGTGTTATATTATATATAACAATTACCTGCAAATTTCTTATCTTACGTAAGTGCAGAGAAAAGTATACTTAAATCGACTTTTATCAGTTGATTTATGCAGGTGAATCTCAGCGGCCAACCACTCGGAAGATGAGCAGAATGATTATAAAATGTGACCAGCACAGTTTATAATGCAATCAGATCCCCCCAGGCTAAGTTAACACATAATTTCAAAAGTAGTTAAACAACTTTCAGTCTATCTAGATGGCTATACATTTTCACACTTCAGGCAACTAACTGCAGCTAGAGACAGGGAGTGTTATCTCCCTGTATTATATTATATATAACAATTAACTACAAATTTTTAATCTTAAATAAGTGCAGAGAAAATTATACTTGAATCAACTTTGTCAGTTGATTTATGGAGGTGAATCTCAGCAGCCAACCACTCAGAAGATGTGCAGAACGATTAAAAAATGTGACCAGCATAGATTATAATGCAAGCAGAAACCCCAGGCTAAGTTAATACAGAATTTCAAAAGCAGTCCAACAACTTTAAATGTATCCAGATAGCTACACTTTTTCACATTTCAGGCCACTAACTGCAGCTAGAGACAGAGAGTATTATCTCCCTTTATTATATTATATATAACAATTATCTACAAATTTCTAATCTTAAATATGTTCAGAAAAAAATATACTTAAATCAGCTTTTGTCAGTTGGTTTATGGAGGTGAATCTCAGCAGCCAATCACACTGAAGATAATCAGAATGATTAAAAAATGTGACCTGCTCAGATGATAATGAGGCAGAAATCCCCAAGCTAAGTTCATAGATTCATAGATTAGTACTAGGCTAACTGCCCTCATGGACCATTTTAAGCCTAGCCAATTACCCCCTATGAGAATCAAACCCTGCACCTTGTGCTTCTAAGGTAAACACCTTAACCATTATGCCATCCTCCCACACAGATTTTCAAAAGCAACCTAACAACTTTCAATGTATCCAGGCGGCTACACTTTTTTACACTTCAGGCAACTAGCTGCAGCTAGAGACAGGGAGTATTATCTCCCAGTATTATATTATATATAAAATTATCTACAATGTGCGAATCTTAAACAAGTGTAGAGAATAGTATACTTAAATCAGCTTCTTTCAGTTGATTTATCCAGGTGAATTTCAGCAGCCAACCACTTGGAAGATGAGCAGAATAATTAGTAATATGAACAGTTCAGATTATAATGCAAGTGGAAACCCCCAAGCTATGTTAACCAGAATTTCAAAAGCAGTCTAACAATTTTCAATGTATCCAGATGGCTACACTTTTTCACACTTCAGGCAACTAACTGCAGCTAGAGACTGGGAGTATTATCTCCATGTATTTTATTACATAAAACGATAATCTACAAATTTCTAATCTTAAATAAGTGCATAGAATAGTGTACTTAAATCAGCTTTTGTCATTTGATTTATGCAGTGAATCACTGCAGCCAGCCACTCGGAAGATGAGCAGAATGATTAAAAAGTGCGACCAGCACAAATTATAATGCAATCAGAAACCCCCAGTCTAAGTTAACACAGAATTTAAAAAGCAGTCTAACAGCTTTAAATGTATACAGATGGCTATACTTTTTCACACTTCAGGCAACTAACTGCAGCTAGAGACAGGGAGTATTATATCCATGTATTATATTATATATAACAATTATCTACAAATTTCTAATCTTAAATAAGTGCAAAGAAAAATATCTGTAAATCAGCTTTTTTTCAGTTGATTTATGCATGTGAATCTCTGCAGCCAGCCACTCGGAAGATGAGCAGAATGATTAAAAAATGTGACCAGCACAGATTATAATGCAAGCAGAAACTCCCAGTCTAAGTTAACACAGAATTAAAAAAGCCGCAACAACTTTCAATGTATCCAGATGGCTACACTTCTTCAAACTTCTGGCAAGTAACTGCAGCTAGAGACAGGGAATATTATCTCCCTGTATTATATCAATTATCTACAAATTTCTAATATTAAACGAGTGCAGAGAAACGTATACTTAAATCACCTTTTATCAGTTGATTTAAGCAGGTGAAGCTCAGCAGCCAACCACTTGGAAGATGAGAAAAATGATTAAAAAATGTGACCAGCACAGATTATAATGCAAGCAGAAACCCCAGGCTAAGTTAACACAGAATTTCAAAAGCAGTCTAACAACTTTCAATGTATCCAGGTGGCTACACTTTTTCACACTTCAGGCAACTAACTGCAGCTAGAGACAGGGAGTATTATCTCCCTGTATTATTTTATATATAACAATTATCTACAAATGTCTAATCTTAAATAAGTGCAAAGAAAAATATCTGTAAATCAGCTTTTTTTCAGTTGATTTATGCATGTGAATCTCTGCAGCCAGCCACTTGGAAGATGAGCAGAATGATTAAAAAATGTGACCAGCACAGATTATAATGCAAGCAGTAACCCCCAGGCTAAGTTAACACAGCATTTCAAAAGCAGTCTAACAATTTTCAATGTATCCAGATGGTTACAGTTTTTCACACTTCAGGTAACTAACTGCAGCTGGAGACAGGGAGTATTATATCTCTGTATTATATTATATAACAATTGTCTACAAATTTCTAATCTTAAATAAGTGCAGAGAAAAGTATACTTAAATCATCTTTTGTCAGTTGATTTATGCAGGTGAATCTCAGCAGCCAACCACTAGGAAGACGTGCATTTAACTTCTATCCATCTAATTTGATACCCTTTTAAGATCCTTATAACAACTGACTGGTGGCAGTGAAACTACCTTATAGTCTGGGTAAATTTGGTAGAGCAGAAAATCAGTGCCAGCCTTTCCCAGGCATGTGTGTGTGTGTGTGTGTGTGTGTGTGTGTGTGTGTGTGTGTGTGTGTGTGTGTGTGTGTGTGTGTGTGTGTGTGTGTGTGTGTGTGTGTGTGTGTGTGTGTGTGTGTGTGTGTGTGTGTGTGTGTGTGTGTATGTGTCTGTGTGTGAAAATTAAATCTCAAAGAGTGCATGTGTCAGCTACTTTGGGAAGAGACATGAATCACTGGTTTCACATTGCCAATGCGGAGCCTTATTGCAGCCCTCGAGGGAGACAGATAGAGATACCCAGACCCCGGGCTGAGGGTGTGCCCTGTTTGCTGTTAAGGGAAACTGTGCTTGATGCAGAGAGATCTGCATCCGGAAATACTGAGTGCATCCATTTGTATTCCAAGTGCATGTCCCTCTCCAGTGTCAGTGATAAGGATTTAGACTCTTTGATTACTGGCCCAGAGTGGGGCATCACACTCTGCATCAAGACCCACCAACATCAGCAGCATTTTCTTACATTCATAGGTTGATAGGTTCATAGGTAGGTACTAGGCTATCGGCCCAAGAGCCTATGTAAGCCTAGCCAACAATGTTCCCTGGCTTACACCACCCAAGAAAGTTATTTTCCTGTGCCACTCTCGAGCAGAGACACAGAAGGGATCCCTGGGGTGTATTTCCTATTTCCCATCCACTCATCAAGATTTTTCTTGAAGAGTGCTAATGAAGAACTTTGCTTGACATAGATGGGTAGCCTGTTCCAGAGATGGAAGTCTCTGGGATAGGAATATATTCCTCCAGCATGTCCTGTTTATTGTGGTGACATGGTTTAGGTCCCTAAAGCATGTAGCTCAGATGGATTGGGATTTCTTTAGGTATAGCATGTCCAACAGCTCTGGGTTTGACATAGCTTTATATGTTAGTCAGAGATCACCTTGGAGTAGGCGATATGCTATGGAGTAAAGCTGGAGTTTTTTGAGGCGGTCAGTGTAGGGCATTTGTTTGAGGCCAGTAATCCTCTTTGTGAGGTACTTCTGTGGCCTTTCCAGCTGCTGCAGATGTCTTGTGAGGTACATTCCAAAAGGGGCGTTGTACTCTATAATGGGTCTAATGAGTGTTAAGTAGAGGGGGACAATGACCTCTTTTTTCCTGGATGAGAACCCTTTTCTGATGAGGTGTGCCACATAGAAGGACTTCCTGACTACTGTGATGATGTGACTATCAAAGGAGAGACCACTATCCACCTAGGTCCCAAGGTCTCTTATCACGCATTTGGTGTTAAGTAGATTGCTGCCTATGTGGTAGTTTATGGGTACAGAGTTTTTACCAAAGGGGATGACACTGCACTTTTTGGCATTGAGCTTGAGGCCATGGCTCTGACACCAGGCAACTGTCTCAGCAAGGCCCTTCTGTAGGATGTCCACATCATTTGGGGACTTGACTATGGCTCCTAGTTTGCAGTCCTCTGTGAACTTTGTTAGCCAGAGGCCTTCTGTGTTAGCCTGTACTTCAGTGAAGTAGATACCAAACAGGAGAGGTCCCAGGACGGAACCCTGTGGCACTCCACTTGTCACTACTTTAAGGTCAGATTTGGAGTCTGCAACTTTTACAGTGTGGGTTCTGTCAGTGAGCCAGTTGGCAACCCATCTTGTGACGTAGGGATTTATATCTAGTTTAGTGAGTTTAGCTATAATTCCAGAATGGGGGATGGTGTCGAAAGCCTTGGCAAGGTCAAGATAGGCTGTGTGAACCACCTTACCCTTATCTACGGCTTTGGTGACTGCCTCAAAGAAGTCAATCAGGTTCAGCAGGCATGATCTGCCTTTCACAAATCCAAACTGGGTGGTATCCAGAGTTTGAAGGTTACCAATGTCTTTGTTTATGAGTTTCATGAAAATACGTTCCATGGCCTTGCAGACCAGGCTCATCAAGCTAATAGGTCGATAGTTCCTGGGATCAGTGGTAGCTCCCTCTTTGTGAAGTGGGATAACTGTTGCTGTGCACCATTCAGTGGGCACAAAGCCTGATGCGAGGCTATTATTGAACATGGTGCTTAAGTGGGGAGTCAGTTCGTTCTGAAGTTCATGTAAAACACAGCCTGGATGTTGTCTGGTCCCATGGATGCTGTGTTTTTGGCTTTAGAGAGTGCAGCTTTTACCTGTGTAGTTGTGATTATAGGGACTCTACATTCTTCCTGTATAGATACGGGTCCTTTAGGGGGTGAGAGGGGGGTAAAGTTAGCACTGAACCTATCTGCCAGGATGTTGGCAATATCATTTGGTTCTGTAATTTTCTTGCCTTTGTGCTGTAACTCAGAGCAGATCTGGGAGTTTCCATTAAGAGTCTTGACATAGCTATAGAATGCTTTGTGGTTATCCTTAGAATCAGTGGCAATCTTGTTTTCATAGCTAGCTTTGGAGGATCTTATAAGGGATCTCAGCTTCTTACTGAGGCTGATCAGGGAGCTCCTCCACTCATGGGATTTTACTCTCTTTTGCAACAATTTCTTCCTTCTGTTGTACAGTTTTTTTATGGCAGGGGACCACCAGGTTGGCTTCCTTTTTTGGGGGATAGCATCTTGGTTCTGTTTGGGGTAGCATGGTCCATGCACTGATGTAAGTGCTTATAGAGTGCATTTGTTTAGGATTCAGCAGTTGTAACTGTATTGTCCATCTGCATGTGGCATGTAATTCACCACTTCTGTCTTAAGAAGCATGAAGTTGGCTTTGGAGAAACTTTTTACTGTGGTTTCCTTAATGGGGGGTGGGGGCAGGATGTGGATATCAAGGGTGCTTCCCTCTGGATCATCGTTGTTTAATTAATGTTGTCAAATGTTTTTCTCCCTTCCAAAAAAGCACATTGATCCATATCTATCAATTTTGGCAACACATTTGCCATTTGTTTAACCATTATTGACATAAACAATGTATGATCATGGTTTAAAATTCAGATGGGCCTACATGAATCTGAGTCTGATGGATCTTTACAATCTTTAGGTATTGCATCCACCACTGCTTTCTTCAAGGATGCTGCTGCTTCCCCTCCTTTTAAAATACTGTTAAACAAAAGCTTCCAGATCATTATCACTTTCTTCCCTCCTAGCTTCCAAATTTTCAGAGCAATACCAACTATTGGTGTGGACTTTCCTGCAGATTGATTATATGTCATCAATTTTATTGCATTTCTTCCTGTCTTAACTGTTATTTGTTGAGTCTCTTGTACATCTAACCTTGATTCCATGTGTGCTATTTTTTGATTACCATATTTCCCTGCTTTATAGAAATGATCATATAATTTCTGAAATATCTCTGATACCTGTACAGGAGCTCTGGTTATTTTTCTTGTTATAGGCTGCCTATGTTTGGCAACAAGCCTTTCTTCTGTCTGTTGCCTAAGTCATTGTGCTAAAAGTTTATGTGCTATGGGTTTATAATTAAAAACAATTGCTTAACAGTATATTTTTCTAAACTTGTTCTGATCCTACAGACCTTGCCAACATACTGGCTGACAGGTTCAGTGCAAACTTCTCCCCCCCCCCTCCCCCCCAAAAGGAGAGATATCTATACCAAATGAGTGCAGCCCCCCAAACATCTCCAGTGCCCAAGTGAGAACTGCTCTCTCCAAAGCAAAAAACACAGCATCCATGGGACCCGATGGTGTCCCCGGCTGTGTGCTCCACGAACTCAATGAGGAATTAAACCCACAGCTAGGACAGCTGTTTAATCAAAGTCTTACCTCTGGATACGTACCCAGGGAGTGGAGCACTGCAACTGTGGTCCCACTTCACAAAGGCGGTGCCTCCACAGACCCTGGAAATTACCGGCCCATTAGCTTGACAAGCCTTATCTGCAAAGCCATGGAGAGGATCATAATGGACCTCATAAATAAAGACATAGGGAATTTGCAGACTTTGGATCCAACCCAGTTTGGCTTTGTCAAAGGCAGATCATGCCTTTTAAACTTGGTTGACTTTTTCGAAACAGTCACCAAAGCCATTGATGAGGGAAAGGCAGTCCATACAGCCTACCTCGATCTGGCTAAGGCCTTCGATACAATACCCCACTTGGGTATCATTGAAAAACTCATCAGCTTAAATGTTAACCCATACATCACAAGATGGGTTGCAAACTGGCTGAGTGACAGAACCCACAGGGTCAGAGTTGCTGGCGCCATGTCAGACTCAAAGCCTGTCACAAGTGGTGTCCCACAGGGCTCAGTCCTGGGCCCACTCTTGTTTGGCATCTACTTTTCCAAGTACAAGCAAACACAGGAGGGTTATGGCTGACAAAGTTTGCAGATGACTGCAAACTGGGCCATAGTAGAAAACACATCTGACACAGATATCCTTCAGAAGGGTCTCACAGAAACGGATAACTGGTGCCAGAGCCACGGCCTAAAGTTAAATGCCAAAAATGCATAGTCATACCCTTCGAAAAACAAGGTTACCCCTAGCTACCAAATAGGTGGCAATCCACTGAGCACAGAAGAAGTTATCAGGGACCTGGGGACCCAGGTTGATAGTAGTCTGTCATTCAACACCCATGTAGCTAAAGTAGTTAGGAAGTCCTTCTACATTGCCCACCTTATCATGAAGGGATTCTCATCTAGATCAAGGAGGTCATAGTCTCCTTTACTCATCACTCATCAGACCAATGATTGAGTACAATGCCCCATTCGAATGTATCTGACCCGACACTTGCAGCAGCTGGAGAGGCCACAAAAGTTCCTCACCAAAAGGATAAAGGGTCTCAAAAATCTGTCCTATGCTGCCCGACTGAAAGAACTCCAGCTCTATTCAGTCGCCACCGCTTGCTCAGAGGTGACCTTTGCCTAACATACAAGGCCATGTCAAACCCAGATTTGATGAATATGCTTCACCTCAAAAATCTAGATCCATCAGAGCCACAAGGGCGGGAGACTTAAACCTCGACACGGCTATTAATAGGACGTGCTGGAGAGATAGATTCATCACCCAAAGACTCCCTATGCTGTGGAACAAAATCCCGGTACATGTGAGGCAGAGCACCTCGCTGGCCTTGTTCAAGAGAAATCTTGACCAATGGATGGGAGATCGCAGATATACCCCAGGAATTACCTCAGTGTCACTGCTCGACAGAGGCACAGCAAAATAATGGGTATAGTTCCCCATACTAAAGGGGTGGCGTAAGCCACAAAACAATGAGCTAGGCTTATAAATGCCCTCGGGCAGATAGCCTAGTATGAACCTATGAACCTATGAACCTATGTTATCCAGATATTCCCTTATTTTCTCTTTAGCACTCTCCAGTTGTGCCTCTCCCTGTTCTGTGCAACTCCACTTATTTTGCAATACTTCAACCTTTGTCAGCTCCTCTAAATAATTCTTGTTAATTCTTAATCATATCTTTTTTTATTTATACCCTATTTTTAAACACTACTTTCATTTTATCCTACTCACTACCCAGAATTTGTGAAGAAATTTCTATCGTCCCTAATAGCTCTTGAATTATTTCCATTTCCCATTCCTTAAATTGTGCTCTTTTTAACAGATAGGGGAGGAAGTGCCAATATGTCATTTTTACTTCATTATTCTTACTTGTTATTACTTATGTAATCTTACTTGATATTGGCACATTATCTGAAAAAGTTATTTGATGTATGTTTAAGATTTCAATTAAATGCACATATTCCTGCAAAATATAATTTCTGTCTAGACTAGCCCATTCATTGCACATTGGGGAATACTATGAAAATTCTCTCCGACTTCCTACTACTGAATTCACATCTTCCATACCAAATATTTTCATAGTTTTCTTCAGAAATATACTGTCTGTTGTTATATTTTCCCTTCTAGGTCCTGCAAATATATGTTAATTGTTGCAAATCAAGTTTCATACCCCACCTATAAGTAATATTTCCTGCTGAAAGCTGATTATTTCTCCCCAGTTTTTAAGCTCCATAATAGCAGTATTAGGTGGAATATAAATACATGCCAGTATAATCTTCTAACTCCCTTGTCAGTAGCCCCTTACTTCAGCAAAAATACCACTAATATATTTTTTACTTCTTCTATCAGTACTAGAGTTCCTATAGGAATTATCATTACTACTCACATTTACTTTGTGCATAATATTCTGTTGAATATCCAGCCTAAAATCCGTTCCTTATCAAATTCACGTGCTCACTTTTTTCCAAATGTGCTTCTCTAGCATTGTTATTTGCAGTATGCATTTCTTAATATAATTCAATACTCATCTTTTGTCTGTACCTATGAAAGTACTATGGATAGTCTATCCATTATGATAAGAAGTTATTATACCCACATATTTTTATATATTGCAGCTTTTTTAAACATCTATTTCCCACTTTTGTGTTATATATATACCCACAAATTGTTGGCAGGTTGATTCTTTATACAGTTTTTTCTTGTCCTCTCCATTTGAACCTATGTCACATTTTATAAGACAATTGTCCCAAACTGATAGCTGCATCCACAGGTGTTATCTAACTTAAAATTAAGGTTATCCATGCTAAAGATCAGATTGCAGCCTGTGCTCCAACTTACACTAATTATTGTCTGTTCTTGTCTTTTCTTTATTTCCCTCCCAGATATAAAAAAACAGCTTGTATGCTTTCAGAAAACATTGACTGTTAGCCTTATGAAAAAGTGCATTGGCTGTGTCTAACTAAAACTAAATTATACACTGTTCTAGTAAATGCAGTGAGGTATTTAGTTACCCAGAAAACTGCCATCTCTTATTCACTTCCAGCAATATCAAACTTTATTTTTTGCTAAGCTGCTTGCCAATGCACCTTCTAATTTTACATTTTTGTGAGCAAACAATGTCCTTAGCTCTCAAGATTTATTGCCCTGGCCCTGTAGTCAACTTGTCTCAATGTAGACATAAGAACAGAATATACAGCTGCCCCCATCTGCAGTCTTTTCAACTCACACTGAACATTTGTTTGCTAAAGAAAAACTTTTCATTACATTCACTGTGTTCTCTTATTTTATAGCACACATGCTTACTCAAAAAAACTTATTAGATTAAGCCAAAGGCATTAATCCAAGCATTCACCTGTGCAAAAGTGAAAGAAAATTGCTCAACTCTACATGTATTATAATCAGTGCACTTTTATACCACATCCCCCATCCCAACAGCCTAGGATTACAGCATATCTTGAACTTACTTTTGACCAGTCTTTCAACTCTTTTTAGATTGCAATGCCTACATGTTTTGAAATTAATAAGGAAAAAATACTCATTAATTTAGTATCTTTATGACATACAAAAAAATGCTTTACTGTATAACATGCAGTTTATATCATGAAATGATTTATACAAATACTAAGTATAAAAATAGTTTTATTTACAGTTACTTTTTTCTACTTCTTTTTCCTTTTAGTGTCCTTCAAAATATTAATGATATAACATCCCCCACAAGTTTAGCAAAGTCAGCAAAAGTCCAGTCTTTATCTGCTACTTTTTCTGCTATTTTTTCTTGTAAAGCCATACTTCACAAATGTGATTGATGCTTTATAGTCTCACATTTATTCACTAATTTCAGTGTTGCTGGTCTTCCTGTTCATTTCTATTTCCCAATCCAAGATTCTAGTTCATGTCAAAGGTACTCCAGATTCTTCTTGTCAACTCCTATGCCTTTTTCTGTCTCTCAAGCATTTGCCTTTGGAACATTGAAAAATATTTCACTGTCAAAGTTTCAATGTGAGCTTTATTATTAGAAGAATGAGAAAGAGAGTCTCTTTCAGTTTGATGGCTCACATTTTGTTGGACAAGCTTTGTATTTCCTCCCTAGCCTGTTACACATAAAAAAATACTTTGATTCTCCAGGAAAAAATATTCCAAAGACAGATAAAGCATCTTGAATCTCATACCTGCCTCTCAACATTCCCTGATTGCCAGAATTAATTTGCTTCTCTTCTGCTTATTATCTCCAAATTTTAATACTTTGCCCTTCTGCCACAGTTTTCAGGATCAAATCTTTTTGCTGGTATGATTGCATCTTTACTAATACAGTTTTTGGCTGCTTTCTCATGACCATGTTTGGAGCATGCACATGATGTGCCCTTTCAGTTAAAGAATTCTGCTCTGGAATGAGTCCTGCTGCATATTTTTGCTTTTCTCTGGTACTGCAAAAAAATCTCAGGTTTTCTCTGTGTGCTCTGTCTACTAATTCTACCATTTTTTGAAACAGCTCTTCTTGAGCAGTCTCATCATCAAACAACCTTTCTTCATTTCACACTCTGATTTTGCTGTTTTATCAGTTCAACTGAATATCTGTTTAAAGCTTCTTCCATTTTTTCTAGCCTTTTGTTATTTAAGTTTAGGATTTAATCCTTTATGTTTCATTTATTTTAATCAGCTCTGAGCACATTTCATTTATTTTTCCTCTAAATTACTGGAAGCCATTGCTTGTACCAAAGCTAGAGCTTGGTTGAACTGCTTTTTTACTGAACAACTAAAGGATTCTTCCCAGTCAGTATTTTCTCTTAACCTTGTATAATTGTTTTTCTTTCAGGCTCTCTAAGTTTCTTCTTTTCTGGCATCCAGGCAATATATTGACTAGCCAGTAACTAAATTTTACTAAAACTTTCATAATTAGTAGCCCTTATCTCTTAGTTTCTTTATTCACACTGGCAGAGCTGTTACTCAGTATGCAGCTATCTTGGAAGTCCCCAAACAAAATGATTATAAGTGCAAAACAGAGCAAATGGCATAATTAGAAGTCCTAATAAAATGATTAGAAGTGCAAATAAAGAGCACATGACATACATTTTTGGCCTGGTATATTAAAACAAATTGAAATTATTGTGAAAAAAAATAAAAAAGAAACTCTCATATTTGCAATATGCTTCACAAAAGTAATGTCAAAAGCACAGTGAGACAAAAGTGTTTCCTTATGAAATACCAGATAGGTTCTGGGAAAAATTAGCTGCAGATTTATTCTATCTCAAGGGTAATGCTTATCTCATCTGGATAGACTAGTGTTCAAAATACCTGGAAGTCATAACTCATCAGATTCAGTCATTATGCTCCTTAAAACATTTTTATGCTTTTTAAAATGTTTTATATTGTGGAATTCCAGGCGTCCTTATATTTGACAAAGGTCCAAAATCTGCAATTCCAGAACTGAATGCATTTTCACAAAAATTAGAATTCCAACATGTAAATGACAAGTCCACGGTATCTGCAATCAAATGTGAAAGTCAAAAGAGTTGAACAGATTGTCAAAAACATTATGAAAAAAATATGTGTTATCAGCCTGAAGTTAGAAATGCTCCATCATAAACAATTGTATCTTTACAGTTTCAGTTTTTTTTTTTTTGGGGGGGGTAGGCAACTGGTATTGCAGCCTGACCATCAGCATCTAGGTACCCTTCCAATTTCTCCCACTTCCCTCCTGAGACTACCCCCTGGAAGGAGCTGTCTTGATGGGGTAAGAAAGGAATGAAGATCAAACTCCCATAACCTGCTATTCCCACTTGGATAGGGCAGTCTTGGTAGTGGGAGAAACAAAGTGAGTTCAGCACCCAATGGAAGTGGAGAGGGGTTGTTTTACCTGTGGCATTTTCATACTGTGCCCATATCACAACTTTTCAGTTACTCTCTACTTTTTCTGATGCTGTGGACTAACATCATAAGGGAGCATATAATTGTGTTGGGAGGGACTTGTCCCTGCCTGTGAGGTAACATGTCCCTGAAGCTACCTGCCCCAACAGCAAATCTCCTTGTTCCTTAGTGTTGTGCCTGCAACATGTCCCCACACCCACCCTCTGCAAACAGATTTACAGGCAGAGTTTTGCCTATTTCACCCTCCTCCATGTTACCACTATCAGCTTAGTCAAACTCAGATCACCTGTGTCATCCATGTTGTTGCAACCAAAGCACAGACCTAATATTAAAATTTGTCTTGTCAAGAGTTCCACTGAAGCAGAAATCTTATGATGACAAATTAGTCAGAGGTCTGTCTACACCTCCACCAAGATAAATTGTTAGAATCCAAGACCAACATGATGAAGAGAACTAAAAATGTTATCATTAAACACGCTGCTACCCCATACGCAACATAGCTGAGGCTAAAGATGGAAAGTTGTTAGGCTGTATTGGATGTCTGTACAAAATAGAACTGCTTTCAGCCCAGAGATGTGAACTAAGAATAAAGTTATTTGACAGGGAGGGTCTGTTTCAGGAAATGGCATGAGTACCTAATAGAGAAATCGTGTTCCTGATTTAAAGAAGTGCTCTAAATGGGGCATTGCTTCATTTAGTAAACTTCCTGATGTTTTTCCAGTTAATTGACTGGGCCATTTGTTTTAATGGCTATGATTTCTGTTACCAATAGTGGCTGAAATGTTGAAAGTGAACAAGCTATGCTACTTGTTACAACAAGCACTGATTAGTCCAGCTGCTACATATAGCTGTTAGTATATGCATTGCCTAAATGTCATGCAACAATGCAATGTCTTATTTATTTATTTGTGTATGTATGTATGTATGTATGTATGTATGTAATATCTGTAAATTAGGTATGCAGATTGATCTGATGATCATTTTCTACCATGACACGACCCATTAGGGATGCATAACCTAAAACAGAAATACATATCCAGTAGTACAAATATCAACAGAACTATCAATAGAGGAGGATACCATTATACATGTGTTAGTACAACACAGCATGCAAGACAGAATGAATATTAAGTCACTACATGTCATAAGACAATGTAACCAGTGGTGCAGTGGCGCAGTGGTGCAGTAGTAGTGTTGTTGCCTTACAGCAAGAGGTTCTCTAGTTTAATTTTTGGCTAGGGTGCCTTCTTTGCAGAGTCTGCATGTCTTCTCTGTGTTCATGTGGGTTTCCTCCCACATTATAAAGACATGCATCTGGAGCATTTCTCCCCAGGCTTCCACTAAAAATTGGCTTTGTTCCAAGTTGGACTTTCCTGGTTAACAAATGTAAAATAAATAAACCATGGAGATGACTCACATGATAGAATGCAAAAATATAAATATTGTTAATTATAGTACATATAAAGTTCACAAGCTATTATACATTTACACATTAGTATGCCATACAATATATGAACAATCTATACATATGAAACATTGCTAGCTAAGATTTTCATCTGACTGAACATTCAAGCACAGTAAGAGTAGCCTAACCACAGTCTTTAAGGCATATACCTCTCAACTGCCCAGATTTTTGCAGAATGCCCAGATTTTTGGTTCATATTTTTGGCCTGTTCCTCATAACATTTGTAGTTTTCTGGCAAATTGCTGGGATGATCTGAGGATTTTTATTAGTAAATAATGACATACATTTCAGTTTCAGACTTGTAATCCTTCGGAAAATGTATGTTAAAACAAACCCCGTTGCTCTAGCAACTTTCTAAGTTTATAAGAGCAATATTTAAAATATGTCCCTATTTTTGGGGCATTCTCCCCCATTTTGCCAGGCTTTGTCCAGATTTCTTAGACTAAGAGGTTGAGAGGTATGATATACACTTACATTTATTCAAAAGGTATAGCTTTAATGTCTTTGATGAAGATTGATAAATGGCTTTGACTGCTAATTACAACTGGCAATGAGTTCCATCCAGCTGATGCCATCACAGATAAGACTTTTCCACAAATGGCTAGTGAAAAGTTAGGTGTCGTAAGTTGAAGACTTTCATGATTTCTGGGATGATAGTAGACATCTCAAGCCCTGTACCTATTCATTATAGGTTATACTAGTCATGTAATGTAATAGGTAGTTTGTTCCCATACTCTGGAACAAACTACCTATCTATATCAAACAAAGCTCCTCATTAGCACTCTTTGAGAAGAATCTTGATGATTGGATGGGAAATTGGAAATTCACCCCGGGGATCACCTCTGTGGCTCTGCTCAACAGGGGCACAGGAAAATAATTTTTTTGGGTGGAGAAAACAAGGGTACCTTTTTGGCTAGTCTATTATAGGCCCTAGGGCCGATAGCCTAGCACCTACCTATGAACCTATGAAGCTATACTCTGTTGCACATCGAAAAGCATGAATTGTGTTTCACGTGGCTACACCAGTATAGTACAGCAGAGTATAGTTAATATCACCTCTGATTTTCTAATTGTATGTCACTTAGCTACACCGGTATAGCATAGCAGAGTATAGTAAATACCACCTCTGATTTTCTATGCAGAACCTATAAGTTAACGGGAGAGGTGTGGTAAATAAAATGAGAATACCACTTTAAGAGTCAGTATCTGTAAATCTCAACTGCATATTGGGTGTCACAGCCTTCATCCTGCTTCACTGTTCCTGCAATTTAAGTAAACACAAAGGATACTTGCAGTATTGACTCCTGCGTATGTGTCTTTTGCCATCTCCTAGTAAGTCTGTACTCCATCCGAAGAAGTGCAAATGCAACACATTTTACAGTTTAGAGCACCAGTGAAGTTCAATGCATTGCAGCTAATTACGCCTTAGGGCCTTAGTTTTTGTTATTTTAGTTTGTGATTTTTGGTAGAATTTTGCTGGCATTATGTGTAATGGGTTAAACCAGCCCATCTATTGTCATCTAGCAAGTCAGTAGAAGTTAAACCCTGTCTTCAACTCCGTCCATCAGAAATATCCCCAAGAATTTATCATGTTCTGTCATAACATGTTCTGCAAGAATTTGTCAGGTACCAGCTGCCACCCACTCCACAGGTGTCCAATCCCCATTAATTATCTTCAAACCTTGCAGTTGGTATAGAGGTTAAAGTTACAAGCTGCAGTTCCTGTGGTATATGGTTTGATTCTCTCAGCCCTTGTTTATCTACTGAGTTGTGCAAGTCACTTAACCAGGCATTTCTCCAAGGTTGCCCCTGAAAAAGGACTGTGTCTCCATTGGGCTTACCTGGTTAACCAATAGCCTTATTATTAGTAGTAGTAAATCATTCTCAACAAAATATATTGTGGAGTTTATATCAAAATTTACACCTTGTCCTCCACCCTTCCACAAGTTTCTTCATATGGCAGTATCCTTATTCTATAGACTGGTTATTATGTTAGTAAAAAATGTGTGCCACGTCACTGGAACTCAGCTGTTGTTCCCTTACACAAGGCTGGTCCCTGTCATGAAGTCAAGAAAGGCCAGCTGTTCTGTCTGCTGTATCTTATCTCCAGTGTCCTGGAGAAATGTATTCCTTAACAACTGATAGCATTTCTGAATCATAGCATGTTTATTCTGTTTCCAGTGTTGACCCCCCCCCCCCCTCAAAGTGACTCAAAATACCTGTGGTGAGCTTAACCAGGATAATGTGGCTAGTGAACTACTTTCTAACATTGTCAAGGCCTTTGATAATTTGTGCCTCCTCCTCCTCCTTTTGATAAATTTGGATGTCTTGGCTTATCATAAAGGGCAATCTAATGGTTTGCCAATCATTTCAAAGGTAGAGTCCAAGCCATCAGCCAAGAAAATGCCATCTTCCCTCCTCTGCCAGTGCAACTTGATGGCAACACAACGGACTGACCAGGAAACCTTATTTGAGGGCTTTGTGAATAATATGGTTGAACGCTGCAGTGCATTCTGGTTGTTGCAGTATGGATTTGGGAAGTATGCTTTGTTGAACAAGCAACCTTTACCTATCTCAAAGGGAATCTAACATGAAACTGGCAATATACAATGCCATTTGTTTAACTTTTCATTTTCTAAACACTTGAAAAATCGTGTTATGCTGTGCTATGCATTTAATGCAGTGTCAGTGCATAATGACAATACAGCTAGCTGTGCTTGAGTGTTCTCCATTTCCCTGACATTTTATTAATGTGTTAGACAAAGAAAAAATGAGATAGTAGGGCAGTTTTTATATAAAGTGACAAGTAAAGACTTTACAACTGAAGCAGATGTATAGGAGGAGTGTTCAGTCTTTTCTATACCCTTTGTACTGCCATTCAGACCCCTGCTGTGGACTAATCGTGAAAGGATGAAATGCACCTGTAACAGTATATCATTGAATGACATCGCTTATGCAAATTATGTGTTAATTATAGCTCAAAACTTCAAGCTGCTCTACCTTTGTTGTTTGCCTCAATAGAAATTAATTTATGAAGTCAGAAATGTCATCTTGAGATCACCTGAATAATTCTGATATCACAGACTACCATCCATGAGTAATATGCAACATTATGTAATTATTTTTTTCTCATTTGTGTAGAAATGCTAAGAAAAGCTATTATCTTCAGAAGAGAGCTGAAGTATTTTTTTAGCAGATGTAGCCATGAATGTGCTTGAGATGCTTAAATTGTTATATTTTTGTTTATAGTGAAATGTGTGCTTTTCAACCAAGCTGTTTGTGATACAAGTTAAGTCAAGTCAGAAAAGTCTTCATAAACTTTTTTAGGGAGGCATATCTATTATTGAACAACATAGGCAGTATTAATTTAGTCAAATACCATACCTACTTTATAAGTTCTTAACTCCCAAGTATATACAGTGTAATAATTGTTTATGCTGCTGGTCTGCATTCAGTGTGTAGAAAAAGGTAAAAAGGTTTACTGATTCTTATGTTAATCTATGGTAATGTTGTAGCACACTGATTGCCATAATTTCATTCAGTAATTTCTACAGCTACTCAAAACATCTAAAACTAAAATGATTGCAAAAGGAAAGATTATCAAAACCCCACCGCACATTCAGATTAAATTTGTTTGAACGGTGTTAGCGATACAGAAAGGTTTTTGAAAGGTAAAGGGCAGGGCCACAGACTGGGACAGAGTTAGGCTTAGCAGGTATTAGTGGTCCTGACCAAAATCCTGCTCCTAACCATACCCCAATCCAGCCCCTTACCTTTCAGAATGCCTTTCTGTAGCATTACCACTAATCTAGAGGGTTCAGACACTCAGACATGCAAAGACACGCACACACACAGACACTGCATTAACACAGTGACCTCATTTGACACTACCCTTACCCTAACCCGGTTACATTCACATAAACATTCCCACCCCCTAATGCCAAAACCTTCACAATATCAGAATGTTACAGAATTAGTTTCTCAAACCCACAATTACCTTACCTGCATGCAATTGATGCTCCATTCATGCAAAATTTTAAACCGTCTGTGAACAAAACACTCAATCACATTTTAGTAATTCACTTCATTGATTAGTAGCTATGTCAGCAGACTGAATGACATACATAGATATATCTATCTATATATATATATATATATATATATATATATATATATATATCTGTATCTATATCTATATATGTGCACTCGTTTTAGTTGATTGTAGTTTTAGTCAAAAAAATCACATGGTTGACAGCTGTGGTACAATACCGAGGTTCAGGAATATGCTCTTTCCTCGGCATTGTACAATCTCAGATTTAGAATATTTAAGTAACAGGAGTGTAGAGAGGGAAGGGGAGGGAGTGCTTGCCATCCTGTAAAAAAACAGAAGTTTTGACTTACATGGCCAGAGATTATACCTCAAAGCATGTACAGTTGGGTTATCTTTTTTTAACTTTTTGAGGTCAATGTTTTGCTTTTCAATCTACTGATATTTAAATTAACTTCAGTAATCCATAAATAGATAGGTAGATACAGATCTACACACGCACACACACACACACACACACACACACACACACACACACACACACACACACACACACACACACACACACACACACACACACACACACACACATATATATATATATATATATATATATATATATTGGGTCGGGTCTGTTTATCTATTTATCTAAGTGACTTGGTTATTAAGAAAATAACGTAAAGATTGTTTGCCTAGGATGTCCTGCAGTGGAGGAAGGAATCTTTGTTTGCTACTTATTAGTATTCATATTTTATATTTATGTTCATAGTTGCATAACCAAGAGACATATATTTAATGAGGTGCGTGGTGTGAAACACCAATATGGGAGACAGGACAAGTCACTGAAAGTGTTGGTTTATATCATGTTATTCTGAAAATATTACTAGTTATTTGTTAGTAATTATGAAAACAATCAATATTTCCACGTGTACTTAATACTTCAAAAAACTTGTGACTTACAAGCTGTTGCATGGCACGAGGTGAAACTGTCCTTGATATTTGGTAAGTTGCACATCTTGAAAGATATCCAGTATTATTTATGTTGTTAATTGTACAATTAAACTTATCTTTTCATAGTTTGTAAATGTCTCAATAAACAAGCACTTATAGTGAACTATATTGTTGTTGTGTGAAAGTTTATGCCTGGTTAACAAAAATGTTCTTATAATATATGTCATGGCTGTATAGTTTTCAAGATATAAACATTTGTGAAAAGTTTAGAAAAAGCATAATTAGGTGTCTGTGTGCATTATAATATATTACAGTATTTATTGTCATGACTGTATAGTTTTCAAGATACGAAGGGTATTGTTGGCATTATAATATATTACAGTATTTATTGTCATGACTGTATAGTTTTCAAGATATGAAGGGTATTGTTGGCATTATAATATATTACAGTATTTATTGTCATGACTGTATAGTTTTCAAGATACGAAGGGTATTGTTGGCATTATAATATATTACAGTATTTATTGTCATGACTGTATAGTTTTCAAGATACGAAGGGTATTGTTGGCATTATAATATATTACAGTATTTATTGTCATGACTGTATAGTTTTCAAGATACGAAGGGTATTGTTGGCATTATAATATATTACAGTATTTATTGTCATGACTGTATAGTTTTCAAGATACGAAGGGTATTGTTGGCATTATAATATATTACAGTATTTATTGTCATGACTGTATAGTTTTCAAGATACGAAGGGTATTGTTGGCATTATAATATATTATAGTATTCACTATTAATGCAATTGCTATTTTCACTGGAAAGAATACTTGTTCCTGATTATGTTGATTTTATTGTTCATAAAATATGTACATTTGTTTATCTTAAGCTTTTTCAGAAAATACTCTGGAATGTAAGATGTGTGTAGGCTGCATGACATTCCATACCACATAAGTGTTAATGAGATATATATATCTATACCTATCTATTTATATATAGAGAGAGATAGATATAGATATATGCAAATAAAGAATAATGAATGAAATTCTGATTATAAACAAAGCCTGAGGAACCATAGTTCATAATCTTGATGTTTGGAGTAATACATATGTCATATTTTTCTGTTATCATTATTTATTATTAATTTGAGGATCCCCAATATGGAGTCACCCCCTCAGTGGTGCCATTCCAAGTGTAGACTTTCAATCAGAATCAGATTATTCGTTGCCTCATGAATCCAGGTTAAGGTCAATTCTAAATAGCGTATAAGAAGCAGGATATAATTGCAGTTTATGAAGGAGATAAAAAGTAATATAACAGGCAAGGTTAAATCAGCATATATTTTAACAGGGAAATCAATAAGCATCAATATAATAAGAAGAGCATTTCTGCTTAAGTAATTATTACTAAATTGTGTGTGTCTTGGACTGTAAATCTGTTGTTGATGCATATAGGAAGTAAAACTTGGTTGCACTTTGATATTTTCTAGAATGCTGTACTGGAAAACAAATGTTTGGAGAAATCATTTGATGGTGTTAGAGTGCAGCAAAGTGTTTGTTCAGAATTCTTGAGTATGTACTTAAGACTCATACAAAGTGTAGAAGTAAGCGAAAAATAATGTGTGATCTTTCGCAAAAATCCTTAGTAAAATGAGTTGAATAAGCATTAATTCAAGTGACTGTTACTTTAGCAGCAACAATACATATCAATGATTCTTTTTGCGTTTAGACACATAGAAAAAATGTACGTCTCCATTAAAAATGGAAACAAATCCAGGCTAAGATATTTTATTCTAGAAATATTTAAGTATAAAAGTTACATTTTCATCTGCCTAGGGTTAAGCCATAGATACTGGTAGTGCAATTCACAGCGTATTGCATTAGTCTATAGAAACGCTCAGAATAAAAAACTGACAGTAAAAGTTGAGATCTTACAATTGACATTGCTTGAAACTATCACAGAATATGCAGTTTGATTAATCCCTAGACTAAAATGAGAAACATACTTCGCACAGCAGTTATTAAGCAAACTATATCAATAAAGTGAAAAATCTTGAAATACTTCTATTGTTTGAGTACTGACCGTTTCTATTTGGGATATATGAATACAGAAAAAGACAATGTCTGTTTAGGAGTCCTGTATTTGGAAAAGAAGATTAGCATACTTTCTGCGTTAACTTTCATCTTCTTGTTTTGCTGAGAATGATTTGTATGAAGTTCAGCACATGTATATGTGTTTTAATTTTGTTTCCTGTATATTAAAAATTCAGTAACTAAAAATGAAATACATTAACTTTATAAAAAACAGATATAGCCTATGTCCATGGCATAGAGGGCTAGAGACTTGCCTATGGCCCAGATGACTAAAGTTAGATTAGCAGCTTTGATGCTTGATGTTACCAGTAGAGAGGGATGACTGTGCCCATCCTAGGAGGGAGTGCATATACTCAGGTGCACATGCATGTGCTCAGATTACCCTGGTGGAGACAGGGAAACCACTGTGTGGTGTTTCCTGTGTGTGTAAGTAAGGTATCCTGCTGATGTGAAACCCTTGCAGAATTGAGGGGTGGTACCATACTGACACTGATTGCATTGCCCACCCAAGGGTGCTTCTGGGCAGGTGCAGAGTGGGTAGGGCTTAATAAGAAAAACTCAAATCACTCTTGCAGCTGCCATAATGATGGAACCTCCTAGATGACCTTTGTTTTAGTGATGAGAAATAAATGCACTGACTGGCTGGAAGAGACAACAGCTAGTTGGGGCAAAATAAAATACAAATGAGCTGTAATGCGACAAATATCTTTTGAGTTATCTATGGTTTGTTCTAGTAAACCTTTTAAATATAAAAAAAAAAATCAGTCATAGTAGTGAGTGAAAAAAATGAAAACATTATCCTGGATCTATATGACTCAGAAGGATGGAGTCCTTACTGTAGTCCCATATTGCTGTATTTTAGCAATGGGGCTTGGGAAAATGCAGTGTTGGAGAAAGATGGAGGGGAATAAAAAAATTCAAATGCCACCTGGTGGTTATCCTTGAGTTAGGTTCAAGCACACATGACAAGAAAGCATCTCTCCTTCCAAGGACTGTGCTACAATCTTACTGGAGTGCAGATCTGTGGAAGCATGCTGCCACATTCAGCCTAATACTACAGGTATTGTATAAGGCTTACCAGATATCAGAATTATGAGGAATAGGATGCAAAAAGAGAAAAAATGAGAGCTTGTAATATGATGCAGGCTTCTGAGTTGTTCCCTTCACCTGCTCCAGCCTGCAGCTTTAATTTGAGCAATCAAAAGTACTTTTCTTTGAAGAGGGTCCCACCCAATGAGAGTAAATGTTGGGAAACCAACTTAGTTTGCGGGAGTGTGAGTCAATACAAGTGGGTGTGCCATAATGGTTAAGCTCTTCACCTTAAGGACAAAAGATGCAGGGTTTGATTCTGACCACAGGTTATTGGCTATGCTTAAAATGACCCTTTAGGGCAGTTTGCCTAATATTCACCTATTTATCTATGATGAGCAGTGGTCCAGAGATATCAGCAGGGAAAACGAAGGAAGCAATACAGGATTATCAGCTTTGTAACAGAGGTCTGCAAGATGAGTGTATGCAGTCATTCACTCAACATGCAGTGGAAGCTGCAATGACAGAATTTTCGATGAGCAACATAATGCCAGAGTAGGATAATGGTAATCTGCTCATGAGCATGATCTTGTAGTCCAAGGTTTGAACCCCATTCTTCACATTCCTGCCCTACAGTTCTGAATATTTATTTATTTATTGATTGCTATTTAATAAGTGGGTGGGCTGGTCAGCTGACTCTTTTCAGTCACAATCCACTTATTACACCACTGCGTGCAGTATACTGCTGCAACAGATAGTTGTTCTTAGTGGGACTTAACACGTATTGGCATGTACTAAGGTAAAAAGAAAAATCTTGGCATAGAATAAATCTAGGCAAAGCAGTGAGCAAAAGGCATGGAAAAAGCACAGTAGAGTTAATTGAAAAAACAAAAAAATAAAAGATGCCTGCTGCTCAACTTCCTGTTCCGGATAGAATTCTGATTCTAGGTAACAGGCAAGAAAGAGTTGCTTATTAATTAATGACTAGCAGAAAATGTTGCTGACACTAGTGAGAAAAAGTTGAGTGAAGTAAATAGAACTGAATAACATCATCATATATTTGAGCTATTTGTATGTGAGGAAGAGATCTGCGGCCTTTATTATGCTCCTGACTGTCTCCCTACCAGCATTCCTAACCCGCTGGTGGCTGTGTTAGAAAACAGTATCAGTTTTTGCAGCTATCAGAGAAAAAAATTTTGCAAATACGGTATCAGTTATTAAAAGCTTTGAAAAAATATGCCTTCATGCAGTCTAGTGCGTAATGTACTTCTCTGCCAGTGGCAGTTTTCTACTGATATGAAATTGCATTTAAAGTAAAATACTAGGATTTCCTCACTGCCTAAATGAATGGTTGGCTTAGATTTTGATTAAGTACTTAATTTATTTCTGGAAGTGAAATGCAAAGGCAGATCTGTTGAGAAGATACGTGCACTGCTCATTTTAAATTATTATTGAAATTTAATTCTTTCTATTTCCTGAATCTCTTTACTTGCATTTGGTGTGAGTGAACCCCTGAAATGTTCAGGAATGAAAGAGACAGTGTTGTACATTTTTACACTTCACATTTGCCTGCAAAGCCATTCTTTACTTAACTCACACAGTAGTCTTCAATACTTATGTTCTCCGGGAAGAGGCAACGTTTTTTTATTTTATTTTCTGGCAGCAAAAGCAATTGAGAATAACCACCCTGAACATAAACTCTGCAAATGAATGAATTTTAACCATATGCAACAATAATCATTTAATATAATCACTATAGTTAAAGTTACCATTTAAAGAAGAAAATAAATTGAACACTGATCAAAGATATGCCACATGGACCAATATAAAATGGTTATAATATTCTAACACAGTCTTTTCCTAGTGACCAAAGCATGGCTTTTAATGTGTGTGTGTGTGTGTGTGTGTGTGTGTGTGTGTGTGTGTGTGTGTGTGTGTGTGTGTGTGTGTGTGTGTGTGTATGTGTGTCTTTGCATGTGAACTGGAGATAAAAACAGTTTAGAAAGTGCAGGTCCATCCTTATAGTGGACGTGAACCCTTGCAACATTTTTTTTACTGAATATTTTTTTTTTTGTTTTCATTTTCTAAATATTATCACACACATATGGGTTCATTGTATTCTATTCAATATACAAACAGTAGACATCCCTGACACTGGAATTTCAGTGATAATTCGCATAACAAAAGGAATCACATAACATATCTCTCAACCTCTCAGTGCAAGAAATCTGGACAAAGCCAAAAATAAAGGGGGGACAAAGGCCCAAAAATAGGGACAGCATTTAAATATTGCTACTATAAACTTGGAAAGCTGCTAGAGTAACAGGTTTTGCATTATTATATATTTTCTGAAGGCTATAAAGTCGGAAACTCAAATGTCTGTCATTATTTAGTGACTTCAGTCTTCAATGATTTACCCGAAAACCACAAATTTATTGAGGAAGAGACCAAAAATATGAGGCAAAAATCTGGACATTCTGTGAAAAGCTATACAGTTGAGAGGTATGACAGTACAGAATAACTGCAGTTCATAGGGTAACAGTTAGAGGTATGCACATGTGATTTGTTATGGAGTTACACCATGCTGTCCAAACTCTGAACTGCTATGACCAGCAGCAATTAGAGGATTATCGAATGCTCCACACCCATCAGTCCATGCCTTTCTTCTAGCTATATTCCCTAACCAGGTTTTACCCTGCCTTACTTGTTCATCAGGTCACATTTGCATTCTTTCCCTCATTCTGGCTTTTTAAAACTTCTGCTCATATCAACTTCCCTTAGGCAAATGAAAATATCAAATGCCATCCTGGGAAACATGTAAGCAGCACTACAAATCTCAAAAGTATGGGAACTAGAAAAAAGTGGTCAATAACCTTTTAAAACCACTATATCATTCTGAGTGGATACAGCACTCCCCTACAAAAGATATCTATCCTCATGATTTCTATTGCCAAGTCAATTTAACTAGATAATTGATACAGCATAAACAAGTAAAACTGGGTCTGGAGTGAGATCACAAAGTAAATATATTCATAAAAGTGACTGTATGTTGTATGAACTGGATAAAGCTGTCCTTAAATGAGTGATGTGTAATAAGTTAATGGGTTTTGATAAACATAATTACATACAATTAAATAATTAAACAAAATAAATACAAATTTTGTCTAGTATCTATGGAACATTAATAAGCTATTAAAAAAGAATTAAAACAATTGTCTGCTGTTGTTGTATTCTAGTGGACATAAAACTGACCGGAGTGAAAGATATTTGTAAAGGGTATTCATTATTTGCCAATCTGAGCAGAGTAATACTCCACATGGACCTTTGTAGGCTTTGTCTAGCCACACTGGTTAATTGATTTGTTCTGAGGCACACACTAAGGAGACTGACAGAATTAAACCTAGAATTATAGAAAGCAGCTTATTAACAGGCTATACCCATAACCATTTCTATTAAGTGCTAACTGCCAGACCAGGTAGAATAAACTAAACTTGTATAGCTGCATGCATAGACCTTGGCCATAGTTAAAAGATTTGCAAATAACAAGGATATTCGCGTGTCTTTTTAGCTGGGATTTAAAGATAAATATTGATCAAAATATTGTTTACTTCTGAAAGGAGGGAGTTTCATATTGATGATAACATTTTAGAGAAAGCTCATTTTGTGGTGGGGAGAGTAAACTGGCCTTGTTTGTGTATATGAGTCTGACATTTTTCGACAGAGTAGATAAAAGTTGTTTTTCTGTCAATATGGCAAGGAGGGTAATGGTTCCTACCACGTAAATGTGGCTAACATCAGGGCTGGTCTCTCAATAATACATAATCATTTAACATTTCATAGTATAAAGCCAAAGATGTTTCATTGGGTCAGACTGTTGTACATCAAAACAATGAGCCAAAATGGCAAACTTTCCTGCCAGTCTTTCTACAATGTTACTGCCAAAGAACTGACAAAGATTGGCCCTTTACTTTTCCACCCTTTCATTTGATGGAATCCTAATGTCTAGTTAAATATTTTATCCATTATTATTCTTAAGACTCTTGGAAGCTGAAACTGTCCTGAAGCTAAACCCAAATAAAGCATTTGGACTGCATTTTGCAACCAGGGAAGTACATTTATAATGCTGCACTTATCTTACCATTCAAATCACTTTTGTGTGGTTCCTTATTTTTTTTGTTTTCTCTGAATATGAAGTTATACCTAATTACATGGAGGCATTTTACTGTCTGAACTGCTAAGTCAAGTTTTTCCTGAACTGTGCCTCTCTATTTAAATCAGAGTTTAGTAAGTTCCCTCATTTTCTCTATTTTCATCTCTGAATATAAAGTTACAGATATAAATTGAAATGGTTTTACATTTGCATTGTTATTTTTTTGGTGCTCTTAAGTGGATTAATCAGTATTGTTGCATCAAAGGGCTGTGCTTAGAACAGTTACTTTTGGCTAGCTGTGTGACTTTTCTAGAGCTTGTGGTCATTAAATCCAGTGAGAGTGTGATAGGATTTCTGCAGTTCAGAGAAAATAAACACTATTGGCTAGAACTTTAGCTGTTTCCAGACTTCATTTCCTCTGGTGTTTATTTATTTATTCACCAGGAAATTCTGACTGGATGCAGGTCCTTTTCCAGCGGATGCCCAGGGAGAAAAGCTGTTTATATTGCAAGAGCGGTTTGCCTTTATTGTCTTTAAGACTCTTGGAAACAGAAGCTGTCCTGAAGCTAAAACCAAACAAGACATTTGGATTCTAATTTGTATCCAGGGAGGTACATTTAAACTGTTTCCCAAACTCCCACCCTTACCCTGCATAGCTCTCACTTACATCTCCAAAATGAGGAAAACTACCTCTCATAAATGTGGAACAAACTGACATACAGCTTAGTAACAGTTTCAACTAGGAAAACTTACAGGATGGTTATAATATGTTTCTTTATTCTTATAACATATTCTTTTGATAAATTAATATGATTCAGTACTATTTGTCAAGGATATCACTTTATAAAATTTCTAACACTGAATGTGTGGCAGACCCTTTCACAGTGGAACCGTGAGGAATGTAGACTTTTCAGGATTCAAAATGAGGAATGCCCTTGCAATGAGGTACACTTGAAAGATACATTTTCTTGTGATTTTAAACGTAATGGCTTTTGAGCTGCCTTGTAAGCTTCTCCCAGTCTCATCTCATGTATATTTGGCCTTGTAAGCTCCATCCAGTCTAATCTCATGTATATTTGGCCTTGTAAGCTCCCCCCAGTCTCATCTCATGTATATTTGGCCTTGTAAGCTCCTCTCCTCCCAATTCTCATTTCAAGTATACTTGGTCCTGTAAACTCTTCCCAGTCTCATCTCCTGCATATTTTGCCTTGGAAGCTCCTCTTGGCCTCATCTCCTCTGATCATTTTACTGGGTACTGGCAGATCAAACTGGGAAGGGTCTCCCCTTACACTGTTAATGCTTGATTTGGCCTCTGTTGTATACATTTTCTGGCTTTTATTACATATTTAAGCTGCACTTAGAATTGCCTACATTTCAATACATTCATTTCTACATGTTTGCCACTTGTCTCATTTTGTATTAAAAGTACAGTTGTATGTAATTCTATAGGAAAATACTTGGCTAACTACCGTGAAGGGCCATTTTAAGCCTAACTAATAACCCAATATCAGAATCAAACCCCATTGCTTGTTTCTATGCAGGAAAGATCTTAACTATTATGCCAAGTCCACCCCAAAAGTTGTTTGTGAGAAAAACACCTTAACCATTAACCCAATGTCCAACCCCAATGTCCAACCAGCCTGATCCAGTGCCATAAACTTGTAGTTAGACTCACAGCAGGTGGAATATTGTGGTTTATTGCATAATATGCATTTCAAACATAATGTTTATCAAAAATGATGTTAAAAGCCCACATTGTCTGGCTTGTATTAGATTTTTAAGTTGTACCTACAATTGTCTTCAATTTGATACAGTTGTTTCTGCTTTTTCTGCCTTTGTCACTTTTTTATATAAATGTTACAGTTGCTTAAATTCTAGCCTGGACTGGTACCATAGACTTATAGTTTAGATTGACAGTAGTGAGAGTATTGTGACTTGTTGCAGGATCTGTGTCCCCAAGCTCCATTTGGCTCATGTTTTGCCTTTTTTGATTGATTAACTAAATTAGCATGTTGCCTATACTTCAGTTGAGGTGTACTCATTTCACCACCACTATAGGACTCATTCATCAGTAGACAGTGTGCACAAGAGCTGTTTTCCTTAAGAAGCCTGCCTAGATAAACTGACTTCAGTACTCTAAACCTGTGGCTGTGCTGAATGTAAATAACATGCCCTAAACTGCAGTAAGGTGTGCTATAGTAGTCTCCTATAGCCCAAGATAACTAAGGTACTTCCCTACAAGTAAGCAGTCACCCTAGCAGGTATCACCACCCCTGCACCCCAAAATCAAACCCAGCTATGTATCCCAGCAGGTACTGTCTCCCAGTCCCCAAAATCAGATCATTTTAAACCATGGACCAGCACTTTCCCACAATTTCTGTAGCCAGGATGATTGAGATGGGTATTTTTATTTTATTTTATTTACCATTTGTTTACCAGGAAAGTCCGACTTGAATGAACCAATTTTTAGTAGAAGTCTGGAGAGAAACACTCCAGGCACATGTCTTTATAATGTGGGAGGAAACCAGAGCACCTGGAGGAAACACACACAAAATCAGGGAGGACATGCAGACTCCACACAGAAGGCACCTCAGCTAAGAATCAAACCTGAGAACCTCTTGCTGTGAGGTGACAATGCAACAGCTGCACCACTCTAGGAATTGTCTCATGCTGCCTGATGGCCACCAGCATAATACAGAGTGTGTGTGTGTGTGTGTGTGTGTGTGTGTGTGTGTGTGTGTGTGTGTGTGTGTGTGTGTGTGTGTGTGTGTGTGTGTGTGTGTGTGTGTGTGTAATGTACATATATAATTTGAGGCCAAAATCTCACACATACAACACTAATACCGAATCATCATCACATCCTACCCCAGAGCACACCTTCCCACAAACCACATAAAACACATAATCTATCATATGCTGAGGTACTAAAGCTTAACTTGCCAACAGAGGTTCACACACTGACTGGCATTTAGTACCAATGTTACATTACAAGCCCCTGTACCACTGCAAGGTAGCCACTCACAGATGTGCACACACACACACACACACACACACACACACACACACACACACACACACACACACACACACACACACACACACACACACACATACACACACACACACACACTGACTAGCATTTAGTAGTAATGTTGTTACATCATGGCAAGCCTCTGTACTGCATCAAGGTAGCCGGTCCCTCAGAGGTACACAAAAACACCCACACAGGCTCTCTCACACAGGACAGAGACACAAGACACAGTGAATACAACAACAAACCACAAGCGTCCAACAAAGGACAAAAAATAGCATCAACACAACACTCCACAGCACAGCTTTCAAAAATAACAGCAGACAGGGTAAATTTTCCACCATTTATTCTTCTCTGGTACCTCGGCTTTTCACCTTCAAAGGAATAAATTAACTCCACAAAAACCCCACCTTATATACCATTCAAACACACTTAATTAAACAATAAATTCATTCTCCAATGAATATTTTTTTTCCCATAAATTCTGCAGTACTGAGTACTCAAAAAGAATTATTTTGTTTAAAGCATCATTTTAAAACATTCAAATTTAGAGACCTATAGAAACATTATAAACAGTTAATCAAATGTAAACAACATTTACCTTATTAAATGTTTTTAACATTTAAGCATTTAAATGATCTTATACTTTAAACAATTTTAACACTAAATGCATAATGCCTATCTAACCCAAGTGAGTTATTTTATAAGATTAAATAACTATCAATATTCATAACACGTGGTTGAAGTGTTCTCTAGTTAATAATGAATCTACATTCCAACTTATCCAACTCATTTTTAAAACTACCTCCATATTCCATAAATGGACATGCTAGAACACTAAAAAATAAACTCTTAGAACAACCCCCATGTGCAGATGCAAAATGATCACCTACTGGACAGACAGCTACACAGACTTGCACACAAGACATAGACACCCACGCATGATGAAGACAGCACTACAGTAAGACTGACCATTAAGAATTTAAAATACTGGGATTATGAACTAATAATGATGCTAGAATAAGCATGCACTTTGTGACCCCACAGTTTTGATGAACAGACCAAAACTAACAAACATCTGGACATTGTGTAACATTCTCACAGCCCTACCAACCTCCTAACCTCTCAGCATAATTCCAAAGCCGAAAATAACTGCAGAACAAAGGTGTAACATCAAGGATAGTTGCAAACATTGCTATGATAAACTTAAAAAGATATTAGAATAACAGGGACTGTCTTCTTCTTTTTCTTTGGGCTGGTCCCATTAGGGGTCGCCACAGCAGATCATCTTTTTCCATTTCTTACTGTCCTCTGCATCTTGCTCCGTCACACCAACCACCTGCATGTCCTTTCTCACCACATCCATAAACCTCATCTTAGACCTTCCTCTTTTCCTCTTACCTGGAAGCTCCATCCTTAGCATCCTTTTCCCAATATACCCATCATCCCTCCTCAACACATGTCCAAACCAATGCAATCTCGCCTCTCTGGCTTTGTCTCCAAACTGTCCAACCTGGGCTGACCCTCTAATATACTTATTCCTAATCCTGTCTACCCTCATCACACCCAGTGCAAATCTTAACATCTTTAACTCTGCCACTTCCAGCTCTGACTCCTGCCTTTTTGTCAATGCTACCATCTCCAACCCATACAACATAGCTGGTCTCACTACCCTCTTGTAGACCTTCCCTTTTACTCTTACTGGTACTCGCCTGTCACAAATCACTCCTGACACTCTTCTCCACCCACTCCCATCCTGCCTGTACTCTCTTCTTCACCTCTATTCCACACTCACCATTACTCTGAACTACTGATCCCAAGTATTTAAACTCATCCACCTTCGCCACCTCTACTCCTTGCATCCTCACCATTCCTCTATCCTCCTCTCATTCACACACATATATTCTCTCTTAGTCCTGCTGACCTTCATTCCTCTTCTCTCTAGAGCATATCTCCACCTCTCCAGGGTCTCCTCAACCTGGTCCCTACTCTCACTACAGATCAGAATATCATCTGCAAATATGTGGACAACAAGGGATTGTATTAGCATTCATTAAAATAATCAGTACATTCTGCAGAACTCTCATAGTCCCACCCCCAAAAGTCTCAGCACAGTTCTAGAGCAGGTAAAAACAAAATTAAAAAAATTTAAAAAAAGACAAGGAGGTAGCATTAGGGATTTAAAACACTGGGCTTATGAACTAATAAAGAATAACAGATTTTTCCAGTAGCATGCATTGTATGAATCCGCATTTTTGATGAGTAAAAACACAGATCAAACATCTAAACATTGTGCAACATTCTCACAGCCCCTACCCCTCTCCTAACCTTTCAGTGTAACAATTATAGACAAAGCCTCCCCCCAGAAAATGGCAGAACAAAGGTGTAACATCAGGGATAGCTTGAAACTTTGCTATGATCAACTTCAATAGTAGAACAGGGTTTGCACACATTAAGACATCAGTACATTCTGCAGAATTATCACAGCCCCTACCCCTCAGTGTCTCAGCACAATAAATCTGGATGAAGTGAAAGCAAAATAAAAACACAAAGGCATAACATTAAAAAACAATGTGTTTATGAGTAAACAAAGATGCTGGAATAACAGATTTTGCAGTAAAATGCATTGCATAACCTCACATGTTTTAATAAAAAGAGGCAAATACCAGGCAAACATCTGAATATTGCGCAACATTCTCACAGCCCATACCCCCCCCACCAACCTGTCAGTACAATAACTCCAGACAAAGCAAAAAAACAATCATAGATCAAAGGCGTACCATCAGGGATAGTTGTAAACATTGCTGGTATACACAATGTTAGTATAACAGGGTTTGCATTAGTATATATTAAAACAACAGCTGTACATTCTGCAAAATTCTCACAGCCGCTAACTCCCCTCCGAACCTCTCAGCACAATAATTGTGGACACAGCAAAACATTATAGTAGAACAAAGGTGTAGCATCATGCATAGTTGTAAACATTGCCGGTATGCATAAACCATACTAGTAGAATAGGGTTTGCATTGGTATACATTAAAACATCTGTACATTCTGCAGCATTCTCACAGCCACTACCCCACCCACTACCAATATTTCAGCACAATTGTACACAAAACAAAAATGCATTAATGAATATTCTTATGTAAGACTAGCTAAAAAACTACTTCAGATCGGAACATTAATCACAGACAAGCCTTCCTTCCTCAATCTCTTAGCAGAAGAATTCTAGCCAAAGGTAAAATAAAACTGTTACAACCAGATGTCTACCCCCCCCCAAAAAAAATCATCTTAGCATAAGAACTCTGCAGAAAAAAGCTATATAATCCTCTCTATAGGTTTCCTTACCACCCCCCAGCAAAAAAATAAAGTTAAAAATAAACCCAGCAACTTACCTTTTCTGCAGTTGATACAAGGCTGGTATTAATCCTCTTCTTACTTCTCCTACACACAGACCAGACCAGTTCAGCCCCTTTAAAATTTCCCTCAAAATGACAGTTTCTCAGATCTTTTAGAAATTGCCCTTACAAGGGCAGTTAAAATACAGCTGCTTTGCTGGTCCCACAGTCTTTCCAGAAAACTTGCATTCTCCATCCATCCTCACACCAAACCTCTCAACCTCTTAGTGTGAAAAATCTGGACAAAGCCAAAAACAATGGCAGTACAAAGGCTTTAAAATAGGGACACTTTTTAAATATTGCTCATATAAAGTTACAAATTTGCTTTCAGGCTTTGCTTTAACCTGCATTTTCTGAAGGATATAAAGTCTGAAACATAAATGTCTGCCATTCTTTAGTGAAGAAAACCCAAAATTTTATGAAGAACAAACTAAAAATATGAAGCAAAAATGTGGACATTATTAAAAAAACTGGGCAGTTCAGAGGTATGCCGAATGCCGATAATCCATTGAACTGACCCAACAGACCACAGATTACAGCAAAGCCGATCAGAAAACTGGAACTTGTGTCTTTGACTGCAGCATCCAATCAGATTCCTAGCTTCACTGAAGCGGACCTGATTGAGTGCAGCTTTCAAGTGAAGCAAGGGACCTGATTGGCTGCAGCAGTCAAGGAAGCAAGTTCTTTAAAAAAAAAAAAAAAAAAAAAAAAACCCAAAAAAACGGAATCGCACGACGACGCTAAATGAATGAGGCAAGGAGCAGAACAGATGTAGAAACTCGTGGCTGCTTAATGTGGGGGCCCTCGCATGTGGGGAGATAATCGGCGGCTCCCCGCAAACGCGGGTTTGGCGGGTGCCTAACGCCGGCTATGTATGCAAGAAAAGGTAAAAGCCGAAATGTCTCAATCTTCATCCTGAACAGACTCAACATCAAGGCTGGTAAAGCAGCATGATGCCTTAAATCTTCTTTTTGTAGAACTCACCATCAGCAAAGTCCCCTACCATATTCTAGTTAGCTACAGAATGTTCTCTATGACCCAGGAATGCTATAGCACCTACTTATATGAGCTGGAATCACTCAGCATTAAACTCAGTATCAACACCCTGAGCAACAGGTACCACCACTAGTGTGCAATCCCAGAGATTAACACACACATTCTTGACCAAATAAACTGCATCCTTGTCCTCAGAAATATGGTAAAATTATGTTCCATCCCTTCTGTAACATTCTCACTCATCAGGTCCAACCACAAAACAGTCTCCTTCAAAATGAAACTTAAACCAGAAATCACTGCCATCTCAGAAACTTTTAGAAATTTCTCCAAGGCAACCTTCCTACTTCTAAGCAATACCTTGATAAGCTTCATATCCCTTCAAACTCAGAAAACTCTACTGCTTATGAGGAAATGTACACTACTATCTTTATTTATTTATTTATTTGACATTTGTTAACCGGGTTGGTCCAGCTGAGCCAGAACCACATTTTCAGTGGAGATCTGAGGAGAAAACCTCCACTGTATCTACATTAAATACATTCACAGTAAGATAGAGAGATATATTTTTAGTTATACGTAGTAATTAGTGTGTAAATGTACAACAAGGAAATATACAGGAACAAAAAAAGGATTGAACAAAAAAAAATTACAGTTGAAAGAAAGTGACCACTAAATTCTAACAACAGAGTAAATATCTCAGTAATGACAAAAACAGGATATAATACATAGAATTCAAATGCATACATACATAAAATTACACTTGTTTCTGAAGCCAAGCTTACTCTCTTTCTTACCTACCTTCTACCCAGTCTAATGTACAATTCTCAAATTCTCACAAATCTTAACTCAGCACTCCTGACCAAACTCGAATCTACCTACAAGGTAGCTAGATTTGCTGCCCAACAAACCTAGAAATCCCATTACTGTCTCTCTCTAAAACACCTAAACTGGCTTGAATTACCCCACCAGCTTCTTCTCTTCCAGCTCTAGATCATCCATTCTATACTATACCAGCCTTCCTACTGCCCAGCAATGTCCCCTCTCATCTCCCATTATTCTCCCTCCAAACCTCTCCGAAGCTCTAACCAAGACATACTACAAATCTACAACCCATGTCTAAATTTGGGTGCAACATGTACAGCTATCACCCCACTATTGCCTGGAATAGACTCCCACTAGAAATCAGGACCCTTACACATCCTAAACAATTTAAGATGGCCACCAAAGAGCACTTTAAAAGTCACTGGTCCTGCCACTGCAATCTCCCTCCTTAACATCCCCTACTTCTCATACCTTAATCTACTTTCTGCCCTTAATTCACTCTTCTCATTAGCTCTCTCTAATCTTCCTTGACCACACTTTCTACTGTATTCTAAAATGTATTAAACAAATCACCTCAAACATTTTATTGTAATTGTCTTGCCTTCATGCAACTACATTATGATAAAACTGGGTTTTTGTAGCCACTTACCCCAAAAACTATATTCATCTTAATGACATATTTCTTTTTATACATCTTGAAATAGTTTTGCTATACTTCTGATTATTGACACTGTATAACATTGTATTGCTACTTAATACCTTGTAATAATCCTGTAACACTGCTGTTTAATACTAATTTATAATGAAAATTGTATAATATGTTGGAGCTTTTCTCCAGGGGCCTCTGCTGAGAAAGTGCTTTTCCGCTCAGTCGGACAATCCCGATGAATAAATAAATAAATACATGTAGTGGAGGCTGAGATGTGATATTACTAGTATAGAGAAGCGACTATATGAAGGGAGTCTGAAGAGAGAAAGTGTAGCTGTGAAGTTGATTATAGAGGGAAAGAAGTGAGATGGAAGAATAAGGGTATGGTTGGAATGGATGGGAGTAATTAGGCAGGATCCTGGCATGGACAGATCCTTGAGCTTAAGAGCAAGAGTTTTAGTTACTTTTTGAATTGAGTAGTATTTCAGGTGTTTCTAATGGAGTTAGGAAGTTTGTTCCAGGCTGAAGACACATTGTAGTTGTAGAGAAGTTTACCTATATTTCTGTTGGGTTTATGTATGTCAAGAAGCTGTTGGTCAGAGCTTCTGAGTGATCTGGTGGGTGTGTAGAAGGAAACCTGAGTAGAGAGGGAGTGGCAAGCAGTAGGTTTGTATAGGATGGAGTGGGTGATTTGTATTTGTGCCATAAGAAGTTGGTGGGGGAGCTATGGCCATTGCAGTTGCTTTAATGCAATGCAGTGGTGAGTTCTGTAAGGTTGGTTTGTTGGAAATCTGGTGATTTTATTATAGGTTTGTTCTAGTTCTGAGATTACTGTGGATTGAAGGTTTGTGAGGATGGGAGCGGCATAAAGGAGGCCAGGTAGTAGGAATTTTTTGCTACAATACAGTAGTCCTAATTTTCGGTGTGTCTTTTTGATATACTGGGTGAATATGTTGGTCAAATTTAAGATGGTCATTTATTATGGTGCCGAGTAGTTTTGTGTGAGGGTCAGCTTTGATGAAAGTGTTATCAAGTGAGGAAATGGTAAAGGAAGCTTTATGGTCAGGGAGTGATTTTGGTAGGAAGAGTAAGAGTTTAGTTTTCTTGGGATTTAGGATAAGCTGGTTTTCATTAAGCCATTTTTCAATGGAGTTAAATGTGCTTTAAGTAAGGGAAAGCAGATGATATATGTTATTAGAGGAGGTGATGAGGGTGGAGTCATCTGCATAGTGGATAAGAGTAGATTGGTTGCAAGCGGAGTGGAGATTGTTGGTAAAGATATTGAATATAAAGGGGCCTAGGACAGAACCCTGGGAGGGGTCTGTTTTTACAGGCAAGAAGGGGTAGCAAGACGTGAGCCATCAGAAAGATTGTAGTCTGTTAGAAAGGTAGCTGGAGAACCATTGCATGGTGGCAGGAGAGAGGTTGAGTTCAATTAGTCTTGTCAGTAGTTTAGAGAGAGACATTGTATTGAATGCTTTATTTATTTATTTATTTATTTATTTATTTATTTATTTATTTATTTATGTTACATTTGTTGACCGTGCTAGTCTAACTGGATATATGTCCATTTTCAGTACAGGCCCGAGGAGAAAAGCTCCGGGACAATAAAAAGAAAAAAAGTTTATACAAATAGTCCACAAGAACAGTAGAAATACAAAATAATTACATAGTCCACAAGAAAAGTGAAAATACAAAATAATTATATAAGTATACAATTGATTGGCAGAAATAATTATAGCAAAAGCAAAATATTTTTTTTTTTTTTTTTTACTACCATTTAGGAAAATAAACAAAGAAAATTGTTCTTGTCCAGTTTATATAAATAAAAAATATATACAAATATAAATATATATATATATATATATCTATATCTATATATATATATATATATATATATATATATATATATATATATATATATATATATATATATACACATATATAAGAAAAAAACAAAAAGATATTTAATGTGCATAAAAATTCACACAGTACAGTAGGGAGTTACAACAATAAAAGAGAAAAAAATGTTTAATCATGTCATATATAGAAGGTAGAGAAGTCTCAGCAAAAAGAATTCAGTTAGGGAGTCAGAACAGAAAAAAGGAAGAAAAGTGTCAGTCAGGCTTGGAGCAGGGCAAAGCCAATGGGTTTTAATGATGTTTTTCAATTGTTTCTTGAAAAGGTTGGTGGAAGTAAGGGATGTTATTTCAGTTGGAAGTTTGTTCCAAGTATTGCCAACTGCATTTGAGAATGTTAGGTCTAGGGAGAAACAGGACACCAGCTGGTTATTATCTCTGGCCTCAGCAACTACATGAGTAAAGGATAAGAGGGCTGTAGCAGTGCTGTGGTTAGGCCGGAAATCATGTCAAGAAGGGGTTAGGAGGCTTTCTTGTATGAGGTGTTTAAGAAGTTTATTTATTTATTCTCTTTATTTAACATTTGTTATCCAGGATAGTATGACTGGACAGCAAGTGTCCGTTTTCATCGGAGTCATGGGGAGAAAAGCTCTCCGAAACAAAGTAGGAAAAAAAGCATAGGAGTTATATTAACATAAGATACATAGTTACAAATTGCAAAGAGATGAGAGAAAACAATAAGAGCATAGATAACATTTACAGGTGGATGTCAAAGCATAAAGATATTTCAGTTAACAGTAATGTGTATTCCATTATTGGATAAAAGATAACATTTTTATACACAATGAACATAATTTAAAGCATTCATATTGCTGGACGGATGAACAGATGACTTTTTGTACAAATATTTACAATATTTACAGTGGGCACTGAGAGGCAGTCAAATCGGTGTTATACAGCCTGACCAGCATATAATACATTTATATAGCACCCTATTAGAGCATGCACCTGTGTTGTTAAAAGGTATCCCTGTAGTAATATGTGGCTTTATGGAGGTTTGTTGCAGTTGCATAAGTGGTTGGAGTAGAGATGTGATTTCAGGAAAGTCTTAAAGGAGGATGTAGATTTTAGAAGTCTAAGGTCAGGAGGAAGGTTGTTCCAGGACTTGGCAATTTCATGGGCAAAGAGAGATTCCCCAGAGTTGTTTTTGCAAGTGATGGTTACAATTAAGGCTTTGTTGCTGGAGCGTAGTTGTCTATTAGAATTGTGGAAGTTAAGGAGGCCATTCAGGGCAGGAGTTTTTTTCAGGGTAATAAAGTATTTGATGAGCTAAGTTGAGTTGGTGATATTTTAGTAGGTTGGGGAATTCTAGCCAGTGTAGGGTTTGTAGGGCTTGGCAATGGTGGGAACGTGATTTGTCATTTGAGGAGAATCTAGCGATTTTGTTATAGCTGGTGGAAAGTTTATTTAAGTCAGTTTTATTTAGATTTGTTAGCAAAGGGGAGGCATATAGAAGTGTGGATAGGAGGTGACTTCTGACTATGGCAACATGAGATTCAAAGGTTAGATACCTTTTGCATCTGTATTGGGAGCCTAGTTTTTTGTGGACTTTAGAGATGGTTATTGATATGTGTTTGTTAACTTTGAGGTGATAGTCAATGGTGGTTCTAATGAGTTTTGCATCTGTGACTGGGGTGATTTGGGTGTTGTTAGTGGAGAATATGGAAAAGGAGAGGTCATTGGGCGGATGGAACAGCATGAGTTGGGTTGTTTTGGGATGTAATATCAGTTATGAGTTATTGAGTTAGTTCTCAATTTCAGTAAAGGCTAGTTGGGCTTTTTGTTGTAGAAGTTGGATGTTGGGCGCAGAGCATATGAGGGTTGTATCATCAGCATATTGGACTATGTCAGCTTTTGTGGTATCCAGATGGAGTTGGTTGGTGAAGATATTAAAGAGAAAGAAGTGGGCTGAGGATAGAACCTTGGGGTACACCTAGGGTGACTGGAAGTGGGGGGATAGGGATTTGATCCATTTGACAGACTGGTGTCGGTTGCCTAGGTAGCTCTTGAACCAGAGCAGAGTGGGGGTGTCGAAGTTGAGGTCTGAGAGACAGGTTAGAAGTTTCTTGTGAGATATCATGTCAAATGCCTTGGATAAATCAAGGAAGGTAGCTGAGACTAGTTGACCTTGGTTCCTGTAGGAGTTTATAGTGTTGATGAATCTGAGTAGGGCAGTGGAGGTACTGTGGGATGGGTGGAAGTCATGTTGGGTTGGGGAGAGGAGGTTATTGGAGAGAAGGTGGGAAAGGATTTGGTGATGTATGCACCTCTCTAGAATCTTTGAGATGGGTGAAAGAATTGCTACAAGGGGATAGTTAAAGAGTTCGGTAGGGGGGCAACCTTTTTGGAGGGGAATAATGAATGGGGTTTTCCACAAAGTTGGTATGGTATTTTCAGTAATGGATCTATTAATTAGTAATGAAATATGACAGGATATGGCTGTGAATGCGAGTTGTAGGTATTCGGTGGGGAAGTTGTCAGCATCGAGGGTGGAAGGTTTGAGTTAGTTAAGAGTTTTTGCATAGATGATGTTTCTATTGGTTTGAGTGAGAAGGGGATGATGTCTTATAGGGTTATAGGGGGTTGTGAGATGTTGGTGGGGGTAGAGTCATTTATGAGTTTAAATATGGAGGAGGTGAAGTAGGTGTTAAAGCTACAGCTATGTCGAGATCTGTGCTAGATGTATGGGGGGTGGTATGGTCAATTTGCCGGGCTGGAGGATGCTAACTACAGTTGCCCAGAATTTCTAAGGGTAGGTAGTATATTTTTTTGTAGGGAGATGTGGTAAGTTTGCTTATCTAGCTTTACCTGTTTTTGGCCCAGTTCCGAAGTCAAGAAATGCTTGCCTAGTTGTGGGTGTTCTATGATGGCTCCAGGTTTTCCAGGCTTTGCCCCTATTTTGTAGTAGGGTTCTTGTGTTTTTTTGGAGGCAGGGGGTGGGGTTGTTGCGTACCATAATTGTTTTTATGGGGCTAGTTGGTTGAGGATGTTTAGAAATGTGGAGTTGAATTATTCAACTGCTCTGCTAGTGGAAGGTTTTGATAGAAGACCAGTTGCAGTATTTTAAGGCCCCAAGGAAATCCTCTTTGGGGAAGTTTTCGTGAGAGCAGGTTTGTAGGATGGAGGGGGAGTTGATAGTTTTTAGCCTATGTCTAAAGTGTCCTGCTACTACAATTTACAGCTAAAATATTTTTTCTCTGTATTTCTAAAATGTTATGTTTTGTACTTGTTCTCTGTATTTGTGAAATAACTCTGTATGTGTTACTTGGCTTTGTATATTTACAAACTGTGGAGCTTTTCTCCCTGGGCCTCCATTGAAAATGGACATGTATCCAGTTGGATTCTCCTGGTCAACAAATTTAAAATAAAATAAAGAAAAAAATAAATGTGGGGTTGTGGTTACTGAGTGCATTGGCCAGTGTGCCACATAGGTGGGCAGTATTGGGCTGATTGGTGAGGATCCAGTCTAATGTGGAGTCCCTTTTGGTGGCCTTGTCTATACATGTGGGAGGCTGGATGAGTTAGGTGTTATATAGATTGATATGGCAGTTGGGAGTGGGAGAGTGTATATCATTCCAGTCAACATTAACATCGCCTGGTATTATGGTTTCCTGTAGTACAGAGTGAGGCCCAGTGGAATATGGTTTCAATGTTTGGTAGGTTCTCGCCTGGGGGTATATAGATGAAATTAAGTTCAGGTGTTTGTGTTGACTTAAGGAGAGTTTTGCAAGTAAGGTTTCAGAATTTTTAAAGTTCGGGGTCTCTATATCTAGGAATTTAACTTTTAAGTTAGTTTTATGGAATAAGGCTATTCCACCACCTCTTTTGTGTATCCGGTCAGACCTATTGTAACCAGGTGGGGTTATGGAGTTGTCACTGATACGTGGTTTAAGACATGTTTCCACGATGACCATGATATCAGGGTTGTTTAGAGAAATGGAGGAATAAAGCTCTTCGGTTTTATTCATTATACTGTGGACGTTTAGGTTCAGTATTAGTAAATTGTTGGGGTTTTGTTTGGAAGGAAGGTAGGAATTATTGTTGTTATTGGTGGGGGTTGCAGGGCCTGGATTGGGGTGAATATCACCACCTAGTAATAGTTTGGTAGATATGGATGTAATAGTTCTGAGATAAAGTATTATTATGGATTGGAACTGGAAATTTGGTTGTTTTTTGGACAGAGTGGAAATATACTTAGGGGGATAGAGTAAATTGGAGTCTGGTATTTGGGAGTTAGGAGAATGCTTGTAAGCCTAGGGGGGGGGGTTGATACTTTTGTAGGGTAGGGTGGGTGATTTCAGGTTGCTATAGTGGGTAGTAGGGAGGTAATAACTGGTGCCGATGGTGGCTATGGTGAGACATGTGAGTAGGGAGGCTAGTGGCAGAACAGTTGTATGTTGAAAGAGAGGCATGTTGAAGTGGTAATTGGTAGAGGAGGAAGTTCTTGTGTTAGAAGAGGGGTGTGGAGTGGATACATTTTTCTAGAATTTTAGAAAGAGGTGCTAGGATGGCTATAGGTCAAAAGTTAGAAGGGTCTGTAGAGTTACCGCCTTTGTGCAGTGGAATAGTATGGAAGGCTTTCCAGATGTTAGGAACTGTGCTTTCTTGAACTGACTTATTTATTAGTATAGAGATGGAAAAGGCTGTGGAATCAGCAGCAAGCTTAAGAAAGGGGAGGTAGCTTATCAGCAGATGGGGAGCAAGGTTTAAGTTTATGAAGAAGAGTATATATCCACAGCTCTCGCCTCTGTCATCCAATATGCAGATGACTCTACCCTGATATGCTCCGCCCCCTTTCTGACACAACTACAGGCTATAACACAACGATCCTTCCTAGAAGTAGATTCTTGGCTAACCAACACTAACCTCATACTGAACCCATACAAGACCAAACTCATGCTCTTTCTCCCCACCATGACACCCCAATCCCTCAGCCACTTTTCAAATCCACTCCTCCAACAACACAATCATAAACACCAGCTCACATACCAAATTACTAGGTGTCACAATTGATAGCAAATTAAAATTCGACCTACACCTCTCATAAACCATTAAAAAAACACAATTCAAACTAGGTTCTCTTTACTGAATTAATCCTTTCCTAACTAGCCATTCTAGACTAAGCATCGCTAGGACTCATCTCTTATCTACTGTTCTCTATGCTTCTCCCATCTTTACAAACCTTAACAAAACTGACCTTACCAAACTTGAATCAGCCTACAATAAAGTAGCCAAGTTTGCCACTAGCTCCCCACATAGGTTCCACCACTGCTCTGCCCTACAACAAATAAATTGGCTAGAATTCCCACAACAACTAACCTATACCCAACTTGTCTTTACTTACCAACTAATATACCAGCCAAACAGAACCCCAGCCCTACAACAATTACTTCAACCATATGACAACATTCGGCAACTCCGATCCTCGCACAAAACACTCCTCCAAGTATTCAATAGCAACAACAAAGCTGGGGACGCCCTCTACTCCCACCACATTTATAAACTTTGGAACTCAGTCCCTCAACACATCATAAATGCTACCAGCCTACACCAATTCAAAACTCTGCACAAAGACCACCTCACTAACAGCTGGCTCTGCTCCTGCACCAAGCCAGGCTAATACCACATAAGCCCACATCAAATTTCATCTCCTAAATTTTATAGTCTCTATGTATACCCCACTCCCACTTGTTAACACCACCTATCAGGTACCTACAGTAAGAGTATAATTTGATAATTTCTTTTTTTTTTGTAAGGGTATACATATGTACACGTGTTAAAGTATATTCAAATGATCAACTAAAGACGGACTCCTGCCCTCAAAAAAAAAAAATATATATATATATATATATATATATATATATATATATATATATATATATATATATATATATATATATGACTTTACTATATTTTAATAACTTTCTCTTTTGTATATTGTACTTTCTTTATTGTCTCTAGATATTTATGTTAAATTCTATGTAAAACCGGCACTGTACCTGTCAATGTTGTTCTTGTTTTATTGGAGCTTTTCTCCCCAGGCCTCTGCTGAAAATGGGCTCACACCCAGATGGACTATCTTGGTCAACAAATGTAAAATAAATATATATATATATATATATATATATATATATATAAAATATTATATAAACAACTATACAGAAGCAGCTGTACTCAGTAGTGCAAGATGAACACTAAAAAGAAATGTCACAGGTGAAACCACAATATCTATAATCTTTATAATAAAAAGAAGAAAACTGTAGCCAAAAATAAGAAGTGCAGCAACCATCATATTAAAAATCCTGTCATTAAATTAAATAAGTAACTTAACAGTCTTATTAAAACCATCAAGGCCAAAATTGAAGGAGAAATAGCCACAAAGGCCAAATACAACTACAAGCATTTCTTCAGTTATGTCAGTAATCTCAAAAGAGCTACACAGCAGTGCACTGAACTACTTGTGAATGACACCATCAGTACCGAAGCTGAAGACATAGCAGACCTGCTGACTGATAAATTCAGCTCCAGCTTCATGCCCCAAATATCTCACAAGAAACATGAGAAAACAGTACACTCCAGCTATCACAAAAGACCAAGTGCCAGATTCAATAAAGCCTACACTGTGTACATGATATGTATTCAGTTAAATTCTTACCACATGGTTTGTACTTTCTAGTCATTTAGAAAGATTGCACTAAATGTACATGTAGTCTACACTTTGTGGTAACCTTTATGAATCCCTGTCAATATGTAAAGTTGTAAGAATATCAGGAGGAAAATGAAAATTAGGAGGAAGAAGGTGTGAGTTATGTCTGTGTTGTCTGTTCACTCAGGACATTGTACACTTTGTGTACACTTAGTGTAGGCTTTCAAGTCCTGCAACCTCTCACAAAAGCTAACAATGATGCCTCTGTAGGTTCTGACAATATCCCTGGATGTATCCTGAACAGCATGAAGCACAACTTATCTATGTCCCTAACAACACTGTTCAATGTCAGCCTCTAAAGGGGCTTCATACCAAGTGAATGGAGGGCAATAACAGTCATTCTATCGCACTAAGGAGGAACATCCCTGGACTCAGGTAAATACCAGCCCATAAGTCTAACTAGCCTTATATGTAAACCCAGGGGAAGACCTATCATGGAATTAATCAATAAGGAAACAGGAAACCTCCAAATACTGAACCCATCCACCCAGTCTAGTTTCATGAAAGAGATATCATGTTTACTTAAACTAGTGGGCTTTTTCTCAAAAGCCACCAAAGCAATAGATGAAAGCAAGACAGTACAGACCACTTACCTAGACCTGGCCAAAGCTTTTGACACAGTACCCAACTGAGGCTTTGTAGAAAAGCTTACAAAGTTAGAGATAAACTCCTACATCACACACTGGATTGTCACTTGGCTCACATATAGGACTCAGGAAGACAAGATAGTGGAAGATACCGCCACAAAAAGATCAGTCACTAGTTGAGTCCCAAAGGGCTTAGTACTGGATTTACTCCTGTTTGGCATCAACTTCCCAGAAGTCGGAGCAGATATCAAGGATCTTTGATTGGTAGTTTGTTTGCAGACCACTGCGTGCTGGAAGCAGTCATTGATTCCCCAAAAGGCTTAGTCATCTTCTAGAAGGGCTTATGCCAAGAAAATAATTGGTGCCAGAGTCGTGGACTAAACTTAATTTCCAAAAAGCATATTACTGAATCCTTTGGAAAAAAGACTACTCTGGGATACTACCAAATTGACAATACACCTCTAAAAGTTGATACAGTAAGTCAGAGGTTTGGGAACGTATGAAGAGATTGACCTAGCATTTAACCAACATATGGCTACTGTTGTGAGAAAGCCCTTCTACATTGTACAACTTACAAGCAAAAGAATAGCATCTCAGTCCAGAGATGTCATTATCCCACTAGACTCAACCCTCATCAGACCCATCACTGAGTGTAATGCCCACCTGGTAGGCACCTGTCCAGACATATACAACAATTAGAACACCTTCAGAGGTTCCTCACAGAAAGAATACAGGGACTAAACCACATATCATACATGGACTGCTTCCGGCTCAATATGATCTGCAACATAAGTAGAATGGTTTGGAATGACAGGTAATTATCCTATAATCTCCATAAGCAAACTGCTGCTCTGGAGTGACTCCCCATCCACGTAAAACAAGGCTCATCCTTGTGCCTGTTCAAATGTAACTTACATTAATGGGGTCGCCTTTCAATACTCAGAGGTATGATCCCAGAAACATGCATTCACAAATGAGATGTACAGGAATACAAATCATGGTAAGGGTAATCTGAACATCAAATGGCATACCGCAGCTAGGCTTAAAATGTCCCTTCAGTGTAGTGCGAGTCCTATTCACCAATGAACCTATAATCCATCCTAAGACCGGGGTTCAGGCACCTAGGCAGTGCGACAACCCACTGTGAAACAGCTGGATGTGGACATATGGCAGTATGGCAGTTTAGCTGCAGTGACAAATGCCTGCAGACAATTCCCTGTGGGAATAAAGGAACCCCCTGCACCCTAACCACAGCTGTGAGACACAACCCCCCTACGTGATACACTCTACACCCACCCTAGAAACCACCATGTGCAACTGCCAGTGGAACATGTGCCTGGCATAGGATGCCAAGTGGGCATCAAAGTGGTAGTGTGAAACCTGTGTGCTGTGGGCAAAGCCTTTAACACAATATGTAAAGTGATGTTTGCAGTGCTTGGTGCATACTAAACCCTGATATAATCATAACTTATAGAAATGTGACACAGGGCAGAGAAATTCCTGCACATCACTATAGTCACACTTATGTTGCAAGATGTGCTTTAGACAATGCTCCCTTACAACAATAGCCTTCCTACGTGGTGTCACAGGCACCCCCCGCAAAAGAGATTCTCGTCGGGTATCTGTCAGGTTCTGTTCTTGTTGCAGGACAGACAAAAGGTCAGATAGCTGCACAGTAGGGCGTCCCAGTAACACCTTCAGCTGACAATGCCATGCCTCTACCTGGTTATTAGTCCGCGGGAAATCCATGCCAGAGACATCACAAACATTCCAGAACCTCAGAGGATAGAATGATGGTAGTCGTTGCTGTGCAGAGCAGCAGGATGCATACTTGTGTGGTCGGCCTCACACATAATGATGATCCAGGAATACGCCAATAGGCTGTGCACAGTCAGGTAAGGTAGCCACAATGTCCAGAAATGCAGGGACAACATCTTCCACTGGTAAGAATGCCAATGCAATTAGCTTGCGTGCAGCAATTGAGAAAGCAGTGTCCGTACTATAGAGGGCCACAAGGTGGTTATGCTGGATCTGGCGCCAAATGATCTATGTGAAGTGGAAAAGGCACCCTTCAGAATACTCTTAGGGAATGCCTTACAGCTGGCTTGGATCGCTGCCTTCTCAAAATCAGTCATAATATACTGTGGAGCCAGTAAGCACTCCTGTTCTGCAGCCATACTCTTCAGTATCTCTCACATACTGTTGTATGCAGACTCTGACTTCCTTGTCATGAGACAGTACACCAGGGGGACAATCCTTGTTGAGGTGGGGGTGCCAATACAGCCATGTAATGTATACAGCTGGTGACATATATCAGCCCGTGTAGGGAAGGTGCCACCCCCAAGAATGATGTTAGATCTGCACAGATCACTTAGATTCTGTGACATTGTAAGTAGAACCAAGAAATCTGTCCCATCCATATCAGACCTTCTACAGAGGATAAAGCTGCCACTATGGAGTGGATACTGGCTGACATCAATATCCATGAGTGTTACTGGAGGTGTGGCCATGGATGCCTGTGCCCTCTGACGTACCCTGGTTATGCTACGATGCAAGGTGGCATGGCAAGGCATCTCTTGTAGTACATTTTCATCTGCGGAGCCTAGGACACTCTGCATTACCAAGCTTGGCAAATCATTGCCGGTTACTGCCCTCTGCTGCAGTTCTGCTCGCAGTGTAGCAACCTGGGCTATTGTTGCATCTGGCCCGTGCTGTCACCAGCTGTGAGGCAGTGATTTCAGCAGTTCCTCCCCCTCTTCCTGCCGAACAGTGATGGCACGACCTCTGCAGGCCTGTACTCTCTGCTCAATACATGCCCAGTACCGTTTAGGCACTTCATGCTCCAAATGGTAGAGGTATCCCTCCACTACCAGCATTGGTTTGCCCAGGTGGCTGGGCACTGTGCTGTATACAGGTGCATAGATTCCATCATGGTAACGCCACTTGTCGATGGCCTCTCAGTATCCATCATGGCAAGTGTAGCTGGGAACAGGATGTAGAGACGTCACTGGTACAAGTCACTATCAGATGTTACAATACTTGCTATTGTGTTGGACCCTGTGTTGTAGTGCTGCCTGCAACAGTTCCCTGTGCAGCTGTCTGTACTCCACCTTGCTCTGACTACCTGTTCTGCTATGGAGTCACTATATGCAGTTTACACAGCCATGGGGCTAACAAGTGTTTGCAGTGTGGTAAGCATCTACATGGCCTGCTTTAAACACAGTTTCTAAGTGTACTGAACAGGTCCCCTTTAACTCCCAGTTGTTCCTGCTGGCCAATCAGGGTGTGGGGCCTAGTCTCAGTTTCAGTGACAGAGGTTAGATAGGGAAGTTACTCAGTGTTGCACCCTTGTCTGCCTACGTGGGTCTGCATACTTCTGTACCCCAGCTCCAGTAAACACTGGATGGGTCTGACAGATCCTGCAATACACACATGCTGCTGTGGACTAGGTGTAGGGTTGACACTTCTGCCTGACAATGTTCCCCTACTACAATATGTATTTCCTGCTGTTGGCTTGGAAGTCTATGTTTCCCTAGGTTCCATGTTCCCACCTGCCATTGCACTAGGGGGCTCTAGCAGAACAGGTGCTGTTTGTTGCAGTCATGCCTTTCCATCACTATGTCTTGGACATGGAATGGAAATATTCCCAATAGTGATACTCACTGGCACATTATGTCTAAAATTCTGTGACATGCTTGGTAGCTGTTACTCCAACAGGTCTTACAGTAGCGTGTGCTTTCTGAGGGGTATAAAGTTTGAAACTCATGTATCTGTTGCACTACACTATTGGATATCCACATATGTGTGGTATTTCAGTTACATAGATTCTGCATAGCTCAGGGCTATTACTTCTATGTTATAAATGTAGACTGTATCGACAGGGACATGCTGTTTGATAATGTGCATGTATAAACACTCTGCTGCAGCTGCAGCTACTATGGATAATATTACCGGCTTTCTGGGAGTGTTTAGTGTTCAGGTTTGTGAGGATGTCTGCTGATCTACTGGTAAGTTGTTTATTATACTCATTGTATTTATTTCTGTGCTTACTGTGTATATGTGGGGCGGTTGTGATTGTATGGCTTTACTTGCGATTACTTGACTTATGTGGTTTTGGTATTCCGCGCCTGTTTAATGTTTTGGTTTGCCACCCGCGTAGCTGCTTTAGGGGTTATCGCTCTTTATCTGTTTTCCCACCAACTTGGGTTCCAACGGTGTATCTCAATTTCGGCTGCACTGCTCTACTGTCTAGCGGTGCTGCGGCCTTCTTGTTTCGGCATTGTAGCTCGCGTGCAATCGTCTCGCGATCTGCGCGCAGGAACCCCTAAGACCGACTCTGTGGCTATCACTATTATTAAACTGGCAGTTTAGCTCAGAGGGTTCAGGTGACAATCTACTGCCAAGCTTCATGTTGTAATTCTAGGTTTGATTTCCCACACTTTCCGCTTGCTACTTCTGGGTCTGTGAGCAAAACAGAGAGTGCTCCTGGTTTATCCTTGAATAGAGACACATACATCCAGTGCAGTTAAAAAAAAAAAAAAAAAAAAAAAGGAACATAGGCACTTTGAATGTGACTAATGGAAGTGAGCTAGTTTTACTTTAAAAACATCTCTAGATTTAAGTACACTAAGTGTCATCACTCTTGCAGAGCCACTTTTTTTCTTTTTTCCTATACAATTTTCATGCTGATCATTAGTGACCCCTCAGGCTCTTTCATTTTCTTATACTACCAACTGTCCAGCTGTTGTAGTGTGGTCATGATTTGGACAGCATATGGCAATTATCCTTTTTGTGTAATTTTATGCTGTAAGCACAGCTAATGCTAGTCCCATTATTGATCATGCTTACACAAAGACATGCACACTTAGACCAACACACACACACACACACACACACACACACACACACACACACACACACACATATGCACATGAATCTGCATATAGAAAACACACACACACACACACACACACGCACGCACACATGAATCTGCATATAGAAAATACACACACACAAACCTGCATACACAAAACACATACACACACACACACTCGAACCCGTATACACAAAACACTCTCACACACACACACACACACACACACACACACACACACACACACACACATGAACCTGCATACCCAAAACACACATACACACACACATGAACCTGCATACACAAAACACACACACACAGGCCTAAGTGCCCACTGGGGGCCATTCCTCTGTTGCTGCGACACTTGGCCTCCATCAGGCATCAACTATATAATACGCCAAGCAATGTCTATCATGTTAGGATACACTCATTGATTTCACTTAATGATATGCCCTTGGCCAGCTCCTGTCCCCCTGAACTAACTTCCCAAACAAGATCTATATAGTTGACGGCAATGTATCCACATTTTTTTTGTGCAGAAAGCTAACTAAATTGGTGAAGTGATTTTAACCAGATACATACCTCTATGAATGTCCACGTCATTAACAAAGGTACACATAATGCATTCAAATTTGAGTGACTTATGGCTTATACATTTAAGAATCTTAATCTTTAGATAGTGAAAATTTTTTCCAGCACAGAACGCAGTACAATAACAACTAAATCATTGATGAAGTATTACGTTTTATTTATTGATGTGTCAAAAAATATTCACAAGAATTTACAATACTTAAATGGTTAGGTTCTTTGGTATGCTTACAGCAGAAACCAGCATGATGAAAGTGTTTTTTCAGGCCGACTGTTGTGTTACTATCTCTCGACAGCAAAACTATCTTAGTCTGAAACCAGTCCTCCCTAGCATATTATGCTAGAGTGCTGAGTAAAACCTTCTGCTATGTTTCATTAAGATAAAACAGATGCCTATGATTAGTAATAATGCTGTATAAGCAGTAATGGCTAGTGACTATCTCATAATGCACCTGAGATTTTTTTATTATTATTCAAAAACATAATAGATTGTGCTTTTCATACTATCCACTTCATAAAAAAACACTTTAAAATATCACAGCATAAATTCCATGTGGCCATATATTTCATAGGTTCATAGGTTCATAGGTTCATACTAGGCTATCTGCCCTAGGGCATTTATAAGCCTAGTCAGAGTATGTTTGGCTTTCGCCACCAATTTTAAATTAATTTTGCTATGCCCTTTTTTGAGGTTAATATACTGTGCCTCTGTCTAACAGTGACACAGAAGTGATACCTGGGGTAAACCTATGATCTCCCATCCACTCATCAAGATTCCTCTTGAAGAGAGTCAATGAGGGACTCTGCCTAACCTGGACTGGGATTTTATTCCAGAGAGAAGGGAGCCTCTGGGTTATGAATCTGTCCCTCCAGCATGTCCTATTTATTTCAGTGCTGAGGTTCAAGTCTCTCGAGCGTGTAGCTCGATGGGATTTGGACTTTTTGAGGTGCAGCATGTCCCTTAATTCTGGGTTGGACATGGCGTTATACGTCAGGCACAGGTCGCCTCTGAGCAGGCGGTATGCCACTGAGTAGAGCTGGAGTTTCCTTAACCGGGCAGCATATGGCATCTGTTTGAGCCCTTTGATCCTCTTGGTGAGGTACGTTTGGGTCTTTCCAGTTGCTGCAGGTGTTTGGTAAGGTACATCCCAAAAGGGGCATTGTACTCGATTATGGGCCTGATGAGGGATGAGTAAAGAGGCACGATGACCTCCCCTAATCTAGATGTGAATCACTTCATGATTAGGTGGGCTATATAAAATGTTTTTCTAACCACTTTGGCCACGTGGTTGTCAAATGAGAGATTGCTATCAACTTGGGTCCCCAGGTCCCTAATTACTTCTTCTGTACTTAATGGATTACCACCTATGTGGTAATTTGTGGGCACTTTGTTTTTGCCAAAGGGGATGACTATACACTTTTTGGCATTCAGCTTGAGGCCATGGCTCTGGCACCAGTTGTCTGTTTCTATGAGGCCCTTTTGGAAGATGCTTGTGTCAGCTGGAGAGTCGATTATGGCGCCCAGTTTGCAGTCATCTGCGAACTTAGTCAGCCACAGTCCTTCTGTGTTGGCCTGTACCTCCGAGAAATATATACCGAACAAGAGCGGTCCCAGGACTGAACCTTCTGGGATGCCACTTGTAACTGGTTTGGAGTCTGACATGGCTCCAGCAGTTCTAACCATGTGGGTTCTGTCCTTGAGCCAGTTTGCAACCCATCTAGTGACATAGGGGTTTATATTTAAGCTGGTGAGCTTATCTATAATGCCCAAGTGGGGTATTGTATTGAAGGCTTTTGTGAGGTCCAGGTAGGCTGTGTGGACCACCTTCCCTTCGTCAATGGCCTTGGTGACTGTTTCAAAGAAGTCGACCAGGTTTAAGAGGCACGATCTGCCCTTAACAAAGCCAAACTGGGTAGGATCCAGTGTCTGTAGGTCCCCAATATCTTTATTTATGAGGTCCATGATGATCCTTTCCATAGCTTTGCAGACCAAGCTAGTCAGGCTTATGGGGCGATAGTTTCCAGGGTCTGTTGAGGCACCACCTTTGTGGAGAGGGACCACTGTTGGTGTACATATCCTGTAGTAAGGCTGAGATTGAACAGTAGTTTTATGCTTGGGTTTAGCTCTTCTTGGAGTTCATGTAGAATGCAGCCCGGGACACCATCTGGTCCCATTGATGCTGTGTTTTTTGCTTTGGAGAGGGTGGCTCTTACCTGAGCATCTGAGATGTCAGGGGGGCAGCACTCTGCTGGGATAAATATTTGCCCTTTCGGTGTGGAGGGGGGGGAGAGGTTTGCGCTGAACCGGTCAGCTAGGATGTTGGCAATGTCTGTGGGTTTGGTGTTTCTATTGACATTTTGGACTACCTCTGAGCATATCTGGGAATTACCACCCAGGTTCCTAACATAACTAAAGAAAGCCTTGTGATGATGCTTAGTGTCCTGTGCAATTTTCTCACAAAGCTGGCCTTAGACAATCTTATGAGTGCCCGTAGTTTTTTGCTAATACTGATCAGTGATGCTTTCCCTTTTTGGGATTTTGCTGTATCATTTAGTAGCTTCCTCCTTCTATTGTATAGTTTGTTTATGGCTGGGGTCCACCAGACAGGGCATCTGCCTTTGGAGGATTGGGTCTTGGTTTTATTTGGGATCGCATGATCCATGCATTCCTGAAGGTGTCCAAAGAATGCGTTTATAGAGGAATCTGTGGTCTGGTGTGTATTTTCCACAGGCCCAGGGGCTTTGAAGGTTTCCACCTCAGTTTTGAGGAGTGTGAATTTGCTTTAGAGAAGTTTTTCACTGTGGTTTTCTGGGCAGGGGGTGGGGTCGGGATGTGAATATCCAGTGAGATTAGTTTATGGTCTGATCTTACCAGTGAGGGATACACTTCTGGTCTGGAGCATAGAGTCCCCATGTTGGTGATGATCAGGTCCAGTATGTTTTCCCTTCTTGTGGGAGTGGTAACAAGTTGTTCCATAGCATTTGAGTTCATATATTCTAGAAATCTTTGGGCTAGGGTGTTGGAGCTAGAGTCATGCTCCCAGTCTATGTTTGGGTAGTTGAAGTCGCCCAATATAATGGTGTTTGGAGAGACCTTCATATTTTCCACTGTTCTCAGGAAGGCCGAGTGCGTTTCTTGGGTTTGGGAGGGTGGTCTGTAGCAGGCTATAACCTGGATGGCAGTTTTACCCATTGTTAGTTGCACATGGATAGTCTCTGATGCTTGGTGCTTTGCCACCAACCTGGAGGTGTGGGTATCTTTGATGAATATCAATACTCCCCCTCCTTTTGTGGTTCGGTCCAAGTTTTGGGGCTGAAAACCATGGTATGAGGTATAACCTGGTAGTGCTGGGGTGCTCTCAGTAGCCCTGAACCAGGTATCTGTTACTGCACAGATATCGATGTTCTCCATGCTAAGGAGAGTTTCGAGTGCATGCATCTTGAGGTTTAGACTTCTGGCATTGAGTAGCATTACTCTTAGTTTCTTATCCCTTGTGATACCTATGAAGGTGGGTGTGTCATTTGAGCCTTGCCTAACAAAGGCACTATGGGGGTAGCAAGAGCCTTTGCCAATATCCAAAAGCCCAGGGGTGACAGGTGCAAGCCGTCCCTAGCGAAGCAGGTGGTTCAACAGAAGATGAGTATGTGAGGGTGTAGTGCCTGTGATTAGTTAGCAGTGGCATATATGACTGCTCACGTGGACAAATGCCAGATAAGTCATATGCAATGTGTCCCAGGCAACGTACATGTGAACAGGACAAACAGTGACGTTCTGTCAAGTGAGACATGGACATACATATAGTAAGCTATGCAGATGTCACTAGGAGTCCACAGAAGCTCTGCAACTATGCATTGCAGGTGGGATCAGTATTCCAGGGTAATTGCAAGCAAACATGCATGCAAACAAAGCTACAGTAAGCAGGGCTGCATGTAGTCCATTGTACAACAAACAAGCTGTACCACTTCCAGTAGGTAACACTGCAAATATGCAGGCACTATGCACATCTACATGGAAATACACAGGTCAGATGGCTAGGGTCCAGTCTCAGCGCACACAAGTGTACAGACCATGTACTGTCAGGATGTACAATAACTGGATGGAAACCCATGTGCTCATACCTGCAGTGATACACATGTCAAATAACAGACACTGAGCCTTCACTCAGTGGTTCCATACTTAGTAGGATGTATGCTACCTGGCCTGCCACCACAGTATCCCTGACATGTATGGGGACTCTCCCTCCTGTGACAGTTAGTTTTGTGTGTTGGGGCTGTCTAGCATGGTATGAGATGTGAGCTTGCAGTGCTAGGGTGCTCCTGTGTGTCCTGTACCAGTTGTGTAGTACTGCACACATACCAACATCCTCAAACATCCGCATTGCAGAGTCCAGTGTGGGCAACATGCCACTTGCAGATTACATGTCCATCATTGCATATTAATACTTTCATTACCGTATCCCCTGTGCTACCTATGTATGTAGCCTTCTGTTGACATCCTTACCACCAGTATGCCAACATGTGCAGATGATACACTATGGTACTTACCATGGGTGTAGACAACAGTACATGACAATCATACCCTTACTGCATCAGGCATGCTGTGATATACCCACAATTATTTCAGCACACAGTACTGTTAACAACATGATACTATTACTACACGTCTATGTAGTCACCCTGTGCATCAGCAACATGTTAATATGTACCTGCACTGATGTTACAGATTGCAGGAGGTGGCACAGTTTCATCATATGCACAGGGTGTGAACTTGGTATGCCTGAGTCAGCCACCGATATCACCAATTGACATGTATGTGTATGTGTGTTGGTGAGGGACAGCAGTACAAGGTGGGGCAATGTTGATGCAGTGTGTGCGTGTATGCGGTAGCCCTAGGTGTTGTCAATTCGCATGTGTGTATGGATGCACACAGTTCCACCTCATGGCTGCCATATACTGGTGTTTGTGGACAGCCACTGACTGTACCTGCCAGGTCATACAGATCAGTGTCTCTGGCCACGGACACGGTACCTGTGCCTTGTAGGGGTGCTACGGACCATATCCGGTACAAACCCAGACCGGGTACTGTCATCAGAAGCAGGTGTTCATTGACTGGACACAGATCCCTGTCGGGCCGGGCCAGAGCCACGTGCACGTGGTCTCCTGGGGCAGTCTGATGACAGCACAGACCCAGCATTGCTGGGGCTGCTGCTGGCACTATGGGGGCGGCCGCGGCCCAGTTGTCATTCGCGACAACTACCAGCTGCTGCTGTTGCTGGCATACGCCCATGTCGACGCCTCAACCATCCACCATCGCCCTGGCTCATGGACATGTAGTTGTGGAACCGGTCTAATATGTCCCCACAACGTCTGTCTATGACATCGGTGAAATTACGGATGGCAGCCGCAATGTCACGCATACTGTCAGTCATGGCTGTGCGACATGCTGTCAGCTCCTAGAGACCCTGTCTGGTGTACCGTTCCATACGTGACTGTGCCTGCATGACAGCTCGAAACATAGCTGAGGTTGTAAGACCTCTGTGGGCACATCTGACAGGGGCAGTACGCCCACGGATGCTCCCACGAGAACCCCTGGACATCTGTCTGTGTGGTACCATCTCAGGGCCATGCCCATGGCTGCTGTGTGGGGAGGTATGTGACACAGATACCACATTAACCTGGTCAATGCCCACTGTATGCTGTCCATCACCTAGGGACATTGGTGACAAAGGGTGTATTGGCAGGATAACTGTGCGCATTGATGGGGTTGACAGCTGTGTACTGTCAATCGGCTGACCAATGATGGACCCTGGCATACCTTCCTGTGCCATTACACAGATGTCATCATTATCAGTACCCATGGCACCTGCTTCAGATTCCCTGCTGCATGACACCAGAGCAGCACCAGAACCTGTGGGAGGGAAACAGGAAACACAGTTTACAATGTCTACACAATATTACCAGTGATGCACACATCCACACATGCACAGGTGCACACATGCACACATGCAAACATGCACACATGCACACATGCACAGGTGCACAGGTGCACACATGCACACGTGCACACGTGCACACGTGCACATGTGCACAGGTGCACACATGCACACATGCACACATGCACACATGCACAGGTGCACACATGCACACATGCACACATGCACACGTACACATGCACACACGCACACAGTTGCACACAGTTGTACACTACTCAGTATGTGAGATATCAACACACAGACACAGACACACCTCAATGCATATACAGAGCACTACTAAGTGAGCCTAATATTACTATTACTATCAAGACTATTAAAGGTATTGTTAATACACACTCACCAGCATGGATAGGCTGCATTGCTGTTACACCGGATGGGACCTGCAGAAGTGAGGAAACTAATGTCAGTGGGCACAACTGTGCCATTGTTACTGAGTATGATACAGGTCAGTAGTACAACAGTCGCCTTTCACAGGTCAGCTGCTGATATTGAGGATATCACACTTGCACATTAAATACTATGATGACAGCTACAAACCAAGGACACACCTCACACATGCATTAACTACCAGTGTACACAACAGTCAACTATACATATGGCATATTACCTGCACGCTCATAGTCTTGCTGCTGCGTGGCTCCAGCCTCCATCATAATGCATGTCTGCTGCTGTTGTTGTTGTTGTCATACTGGAGCCACTACACTCATGAGTAGTCCCTCCAGTCTGGTGAGTGGGGGATGTGTAGCCACCCCACCACCTGTGGTGACCTGTTGCCTGTGGATATCCGACGCACGCTGATGGACATTTCTGATTAAATCACTGCAGTGATGTCGTACCTGCTCATATGTCCTATTATGCGTGCCTATGTCATTTACCAACGGACCAGGTCTTGCCACAGTGCAGCCCTCTCCTGCTGATTCTGGCTGGTGCGGGAAAAGAGTATTGCATAATCCCGCACCAGGCACTGGTGTATCTCCTCATCCTCAGCTGTGGAGTAAGCTGGATTTCGCGGGTGAGCCATGGTCCTGAAAAAGGAAATAACCTGATATCAGCAATATATGTCAGCAGAATTTGGCACACATACTACACATGCTACTCGACTGTTATGATTCGACATATCTCACATATATAGCATCTGTCCGTCTATTGGTGGATGCACATGTAAATGGCCAGGTATCAGTGCTCAGCCAGCAACTGTGCAACAGTACCTGGCACACTCCTTACGACATACTACCAAACCCCAGCAGTCAGAACACTGATTCAGGTCCAGAGCACCTCCTCACTCTGGGGGTTTGTATCTAGGTACTGTATGGGCTACATCATCAACTACTGTGAGCTAACCACAAACTAATTGCCCTGGATATACATATCCCACCTCCACCACCAGCACAAACGACTATAGTGAATAACATTGCAAATGCAAACTTTACACTTTGTAACAGTGACATGGTATGCTTTCAGCCCACTGGGCCAGTGGAAGACACAACCCACAATGCTGACCCTTCACAAATGCTTTCTACGGACATCTCCGAGAATGCATGGATCATGCAGTCCCATATATGGCCAAGACACTCTCCACAAAGGGACAGCATCCTGTCTGGTGGACCCCAGCCATAGACAGATTGTATTACAAAAGATGGAAGCTACTGCAAGACAGAGCATAATTCCATAAAGGGAAGGCATGTCTGAGCAGTACTAGTAAGGATCTATTTTCCCTCATACAAACATCCATGGGCAACTTTGAGAGGGAAATCAAGAGGGACACTACAGATAACCACAAGGCCTTCTTCAGTTATGTTAGCAACCTGGTCAGAATCCCTCCACTATGCTCATAGTTAGTACACAACAACAAATAATTCACTGAAACCACAGATATTGACAACATTGTGGCAGACAGGTTCAGTGCAGGTTTCACCCCTCCCTCTCCCCCAAAATAAGACATAGTTATCCCAGCTGACTGTAACCTCCCTGTCATCACAGATGTCCAGGTGAGAGCCGCCCTCAGGAAAGCAGAATACACAACATGAATGGGACCTGATGGTATCCCCGGTTGCATGCTACATGTACTCAAACAGGAACTAAACACACATATAGAAGTGCTATGTAACACTAGCCTGACTACAGGATATGTACCTGTACACTGGTGCACAGCAGCAGTGGTTCCACTCCACGAAGGAGGCACCTCAAAATACCAATGCAATACAACACAATACAATACATTACAATACAATACTATACAATATGCTATTGCCCCTGGGACTACAGCAGCATACTGTTCTGCTACCCTGACCATTGTGACACATGTGGTGTGATGGTACCTGCTACTGTCAAACAGTTACACAGGGTGACTCATATGGCATATTACCTATCTGACTAACATTCAGCAGGGGTATGTGTGACATGTACACATGGGGAGTCTTGCTTCTTAATACTGTGTGGTTTATTGCAGGGTATGTCTTATCTGTGGGTAGGAACCTTTACCTCCACATGTGCTCTCTATTGCAGTGGCACAGACGACACACAGGAGTCATTTAGGTTGTGGATGGTGTGAGGTGTTACTATGGTTGTTGGACATCTGTCATGGGTGTGACTTAAGTATGTAAATCCAGGAGTGGTAACCTCTATGTGGGTAGTATGTGTGTACTCTGTGGTGTTGTCAGTCACTGTGCATTGGTAATGTGTTTGAGTGCATTGTCACAGTGTTGTACATGTCACTGTGTCCTTCTCAATATCTGTAGCTGTCATGTGAGGTACATACCATGGCAGCCATTATGTGGTGTGGAGGGGTACACTGACCTACATGTCCATAGCTGACACCCCATGTCTGCTGACACATACCATGTGCAGGTATTCCAGGAATAGTGTGCCACTGTGAATATCATTGGGGAGATTATTGTACACATTTATGACCCTGTTCACCCCTGACACATGCAGTGGTGGGCAGCCAATCACATATCTGGTGGTTACTGGTGTAGCTGATTTGAAATGGGGTATGGTACTCCAGTTTTGACACTGGTGTTCACTCCATGCCTTTGTCACCAGGCACCTGTTGCAATACATCTGTACACATGTGCCTCACTCAGAATATATATACATCTCTCTCTCTCTCTCTATATATATATATATATATACATATATATGTATATAGATATATCTATATGTATATATATATATATATATATATATATATGTCTGTATACATATACACATATATATATTGATGTACATATATTGCTACAGATATGGAGAGGGGGGGGTGTGACAGAGAGGGGGTGAGAGTGACAGAAGGGGTGGGACAAGGGGTGTTGAGGTCGTCATATACAGTCATACCTGTAGATAGTCAGATCTGTCTGTCTATGTATATGTATCTACATATATCTATATCTGTATGTGTGTATTACATATATATGTTTGTACATATTCTATCTATCTACATCTGTCTATGTATTCCTACATCTCTCTCTATGTATGTATACATATATGCATATTATATATATATATATATATATATATATATATATATACATATATATACATACATACATATTTTGATATACATACGTATCCATATGATAGATACATATCAACATGTTTGTTTACCATACTGTATACACACACTAACATACTGCTAAACATACATAACTGTGAAACCTACTTTGTACATTGCACTACAAACTACATTCAACCTACATTGATATGTGCACATAGATGCTCTCACATACAAATGTATGTACAGCCTTCACTGATAGTTGCTGTATGTCCCCTGCCCTTTGCACATCTTCATATACATATGGATACAGACCAATGACACATATGGAGGGTTCACAGTATGTAGACCTTTATAGTATTACTTTACATTACCTGTGTTTGTCACAGCTGCTTGTGTTGCCATCTGGTTTTGTGTCCTGCTGCTCCACTTGCCAGTTGTCAGCTTTCAGGTGGCTGTTGCTGACCAGTTTTGTTTGTGTATGTTTAATTTTGTTTTTCTCTGTCTCTGTCTCTGTCTCTGTCTCTGTCTCTGTCTCTCTCTCTCTCTCTCTCTGTCTCTCACTTCCTCCTCAGGGTGCAGTGAAAGTATTGCATGTGTGGACTGGGAGTACAGCATGCTTTTGTAGGTATCTGCATATGTCCATGTGATGGCCTCTGCACCAATTGTTAGCCAGCATTTGCTAATTGCATGCAGCCAGTTGTGTACTGATTGCAGTTCTCACTGTGATTTCAGAACAGTGCTATAAAAAGGTATGTGAGATAGGCATAGCCCTTTCAGATTTTAAGGGCAGGGACCATGCTGGTATGTTGTGGACAATGTTCTGTGAGTGTAAAGGTTGGTATCTCTCTCATATTCCCAGCTGTGTTGTAGATTAACATTTCTCCATTCATTTATCCAGTTTCCTGTACTAACTGTGTGTGTACACTGACACCTACGACTACTACTACTGTTAATGTGTGTGTGTGTGTGTGCTTTCCTGTGGGACATGTGGTGTAACTGGTGTATAGCAGTGGCTCTTGCACTTTGTTGCTATGGCTTCAATATTTGCCCTTTACAGTCACTACTTGTATGCCTGCTAGGTGTCCTGACTGTAGTGTGCTGCTGTGGCTTTCCTATTTTCCATGTACATTCACACCTTGGAATGCTTGCTATATCTGCTAGGGTGTTACAGCATGCAGTGTGGTTTGGCCATGGTGTGGGCCTTGACATCTATTAGGGTATTTGAGTATGCTGCTGAGCAGGCCCCAGACACTCTCAGGTGCATCTGTTATCTGCATCATGGAATGATACATATCAGTGGGGTACACCCATTAAATTGTCTGGTATGCTGCAGTTGTGACTGTGGGATAGCATGAGCATATGTATTACTACACTTTTTCTGCCATGCAAGTGGTGCATACTTTCAGGACTTCATAGTTACCATTGCATGTGTTGCAACACCTTTCTGCCTACTGTTTGTACATTTCACATGGAGTCTGTGGGGCATTCCTGTAACTCAGTCACTGTTGCTATGTCTAGGCTCTTAACTATTCAAATATGGTGGTGTCAAACCTCTCATGTGTGCAAATATTTGCAGGTCATCCACATTTCTGCCTCATATTTTGGTCAATATCTCATGCACAGCTTTTTCTGGCAAATCACTCTGGCCTCAAGTCAGAATATAGTGACAAACATTTAAGTTTCAGACTTCATACCCTTCCAAACATCCCACAAAATGCAGACCCTGTTACTCTCTGAACTGTCTAAGTTTGTTTTAACATTATTTGTAATGTGTCCCTGGTTTTGGCCCTTTTCTCCACATATTTTATTACTTGGTCCGGATGTGTTCATGTAACAGTTTGTGGGGTATGGGCAGTGATTATCCTGCTGTGAGTATGTGTGTGGCTTGCAAGGTGCTACAGTGACATTATTACCTACTAGCTACCAACTAGCATGGCTGTTTCTGTTCACACACTACTATCATAGATATCCACTAGATTTGACAGTAAATATACATGACATGCTGTGTGTACTACACATCCTATATTCCCTTTACATTCATTCCTACTATTACATGATATATTTATTTTAGCACAATGTTCTTGTATAGCAGTCATGGCTTAGTGGTAAGTCATGCAGACTAGTGTTTCCAAGGTCCTGGGTTCGGGACTGACAGTGGGATTTTATTTTGCTTTTGAACTGACTATAGGACCTGTCAATCAGAGTGACTAAGGCACTTTTAAGCAGTTGTAACCGGGTTAGCGCTGGTTTGCATGGTGCTCCCGCATGCACACTGACGTTCAGCTCCTCTCACACCCGCTTACAACCGCTTAAACGTGCTTACTCTTGCGCACACCCGCGCTATTTTCTTTGAAAGAAATGAAAATGGGGAGACAGGAAAGTGGTGAAAACGGGGTCACAAAGAGGGTAAGACAGTAGGGAAACAAGCTTGGGATTTTCAGGAGGGATGTAGGTAAGGCCCATAGCTGCCCATTTCTTCATCAGCAACAGCTGTGCATATGTATGTAATTTGGTGTGACATTTGAAACCTTCCACCCCTGAGAGGTGTCAGGACAACAATAATACTTGTTGTACAGCCAATTGTAATTGATAGTTTCCATGTCCAGCAGACATGTGTGTGGAATGGGCAGCTATGTATGGGGCGTAATTTTTTTGTGGGTACAGAGTGCCCTTTTTTTTTTTTTTTTTTCAGGTGAGAGTGGTATGTCAGGTGAAGGAAGTCGGTATAGCTGGGGAGGTAGGATGGGTAGGTCAACAGACAAGACAAACAAGACGCATACAGGGGCGGTGTATGACACGTGTGGGGGGGTTACACAATTGACGAGGATGGAGGTTTGGATATCCAGAGCCCATGAGCCCACAGATGGCAACAGTGGAACTGATATCCCCACCCATGGGCAGTTGCCACTGTTCCTTCACTGCCCAGGACGGGGCTGTGCTGGGGGCTGTGTAGGCCCGGCAACAGGCATGCCCGTAAGTTGTGCCACCTGTGCCTCAAGCTGGCGTAGGGGCCCAAGAACAGAGTCCCGGATCTCCCTACGCACCACAGTCTGGACGCTATGGAGGGTGAGTGGTGGTTCTCCTCCGGCCACGCTTGCAGAGGGGGGGTGGGCCCCATCCCCTGCAGCGCTTCCACTCGCAGGTGGCACAGGGCCACCGGAGGAGGGTCCAGACTGGGCACTAGTGCCAGGTGCACTCGCCAGCTGAGGTGGGAGAGGTGGGTCCGCTGGAACCCGCTATGTTTTGCATTATGTCATGACAGTTTGGGTTAGTAACATACAATACCATTCGCAATTAGTTGTAACAGCATGCATTAGTATTCCCATTAACCAAACACCCAGATATTCACACCATTGAACAGCAAGCATAACACATGCATAATTTGAACAGCAATACACAGTCCAACAACATGCAGGGTTGATTGATGGCAACAGGCCATCAGGTTTGGATGTATGAACAGGGCAGGTGCATCAACGTGCATGCAAATATTTATGACCCAACAGGACAAATGTCCGGGGGTGTTAATTGTGACTGCACATACCAATTTCACGTGGAATGGATTATATGTGGTTATAGGGTGGGGTGAAGAAAATATTATTAACACCTTCGAATACCAATACATATGCTGTACATTTCTAATAGCTACAGATATATACACACTACTGTTCTAACTACAGTTTCCTATATGATAACTACTTCAATTTGGTGATAGGACTGTTACTGCTACATCAATATACATTTTATTGTTATTCATACACGTTCATATCTGGCTTTGTTCAGCTACATCATCCTGCTACATTTGCTTTATATAGCTATAGCAACTGTGGATGTTTGATATTTCAGACAATCATACTATCTGCATATTGCAGACTGAGAGCAACATATCCAGATTTTGGGATACACATTCCAGCTGCAGCAACACTTTGAACACATTTCGCAGTTTGGTTCTACTTGTCACCTTCATTTCATTCTGTACTGACTGCAGTATACTTTATTCAGGGGTTCTTACTACTTTATTGGTGGATTCATAACTCTTTCTCACACTCTCTCACTTGTTTTCATTTTACTATTCAGGATGGTACTTACTTCTAGGCTTTATTGACATGTTTTACCTGTAGTTATTACAATCCTTTCCAGCAGTCTCACTTCTGTCATGTTTCAGTATTTCAACAGGGATATATTTCACACATGTGATTTGCTCATCTTCTGCAGCTGTACTTTTCAGCCTGCTGCAGGTTGTGTACTATTATATTACAGGTGGGGCTTCTTTATTTCAGACTTTATTTCAGACATTTTCATTTTTCTGTTTGGATTACAGACTGCAACACACTTTTGTAATCAAGCAATACTTGCAAACACTTTTACACTGTTACTTGCACATTTTATTACTTAGTGACTACACTGCACTCTTTTGCTAACTGTCATACTTTTATATTTCTTTACAGTTAGTGGGAGTGGATTACTGACCTGCCTGGTGGCACAACCGCACCAGCCTATCGCCATAGGCTATGCGGTTCACAGAATGGACACCTGCAGCTGTAATATAAATGAAGTAATATTGGAATACACATCTCCATAATAACAGCTAATTTAATTTCTTGCATACATAATTAAATGTAACTTACTCAGTAGTGAGGCGTTGGGCATTTGCCGGGCCTCCTGGATCCAAAGGTTCAATTGGTCCTGCTTGCATCTCTTCAGGTCCGCATGGTGGTGACGGACCTGCTCACCAGTCCTTGGAATCCCTGTGGCACTGGTGAGATCATGAGCCAACCGGTCCCACGCCTCAGCCCTATATGCTCCCCACAGGAACTGGCCCTGCATGAGTTGGGCCTCATGATTGTGGACTAGGAGCCAGACCATGTATCTGGACTCCTCAACGCCCCACCTCTGTGCTCGAAAGCAACTACCCTCACCTACTCCTGACATTCTGGCTGCAAGTCAGTTCTACAATCGTTTATGCTGTGTATTCCCGCCTATGGGGCTTATATATGCCGTTTTTCCCGCACTTATCTGTGATTGGCCATTTTGGAATTGTATCAACTTCACAAAACCTGCATTGTCATACTCCACTTTCTATTCATTCCTATATATTTGCTATTACTGCATTTCTAAGTACAGCTGTTGTGGCTTAGTGATTCAGTACCTTGACTATGGTGCATGGTATCCTGGGTTCGAACCTGGCCACTGCTTTTTATATTTTATGACTGTCTAGACAGGCTAGGGGGTGTGTCTGTGTAAAGGCAGTTTTGTTACAGCTTGCTCAACGTTGCCCGTCGGTTAGCTTGTTGGCACGGTGCGCAGCTCTGCGCAAATGAGGTACACTGGTTTACGCTTCATTTGGCTGTCAGCACGCATATTACACTCAGCAAAGCTAGGGGCACACAGTTTCAGCGTGTTAAACCACTGCTCAACTACGGGCACTCATTTTGCACCTGTTAAACCAATGCTCACGTATGGGCAGATGCACTCACCTTGTTAAACTGTAGCTTAGCTATTGGAACATCTCGCATTTTTTATTGTTTTGTTATCTCACATTTCTTCAAAATAAATGGACTATTTCATTACATTTTACGTAAAATATGATTTTATATGCGTACATATTTGTCAGGGACTTGTTTCGTGCTTATTTTACTAAAAATAAAATTTGATGTTGTGGGGGTTTGAACCATGGATGCCTGCTCTTCAGCCGACGTCTCTACCACTACGCTATTGCTTCTTGGCTTACTTTGCATATTTAGTTCTTATATGCTTTTCCACTGACTGTTAACTGTAGCTAAGCTACGGGCACGCCCGCTCAAACGAGTGCACTCACGGGCAAACATCTTTACGATTTAAAAAAAAATATATAAGATGTTCATTTATATATTTTATGTTCATAGTCTGTGGGGGCATGTGTTGTGTTGTGTTTATTCACATTTCCATGGCCTCTGTCGTGGGTGTTTACTTTGGGCACTTTTACTCTTCTGGGGGCGTGTCCACTTGCAGGGCTCGGCCTACGGACACGCCCCCTACTGTCTTCCACGGACCGTGTTAGCCTTCGGTGTGATTCAGCATGCTCTCATGAATATGCAGAGCATGCTGACATCACTCCATTTAACTGCAGCCTCCGTGTAAGACTTATAACTCTTACACGGAGGCTTCGTGAATCCTGCCCTAAGTTTTCAGCAAAGTCATCTTGTGCTTCAGATTTTCAGGTAAGTGAAAATTTGATAATACCTGGTAGAGCTCCACAAAAACATGGCTCATAATATAATGTTCCTGTTTATTACAATTATTTCATTCCTTTATATGATAACTTGTTATTAATATAAAAAATAAACTTCAAAGGGCTGTAGAATCCATGGTTGCAGTAACTTTATTACATAGAAATTAAACCAACACAAGCACTTTAGCACTTTCACTCATAGGTACTATCAAGTGTAAAATAGCAACACTGCAAACCTCTCTATATATACTTATAATTATTTATTAAAAATCTTTAATTAATTACTAAAAACTTAAATTCAGTGTCTTAAAGCCCACTTTTTCAGGACAGGTTTAATTGTAGACTATTATTAAGCCCATAAACATCACAGTGCTCATCTGAGTAATCTACTGATATTTTCTTTCTTCAGTTTTGTTTATAACATCACCTCTTCTTAAATTGTACCAAGAAAAATACGCCAAACCGGTGTCTGCCAACCACCACAAATCACCAACCAACCAAAAACTGGAACTGGAAGTGAAGCAAAAGAACCTCTTCCAAAATTGGTTTTAAACGTTTTAATCCACAGTAAAACACAGTAAGCCACTTTTTGCGTGGCTTACTGTGTTTTACTGTGGATTAAAACGTTTAAAACCAATTTTGGAAGAGGTTCTTCTTAAATTGTCCCAAACTAACTGTATTACCATAAACAAAAAATATGCCCTACTCCTTCTTCGACACCATATTTTGCCAAAGCATTTTTAAGATTAATTTTCTTACAAGCATATACATGTTAATTGATGCATTCTCTTAATGTGCCATTTGTCTTATCAATACAAAAATGGGCATTTTGTACAATGCACCAAATAAAGTAAATTCTGAAAACCAAAATTAGCATAAAAATCAAATTTAAAATGAAACTGTGTAGCAGGGTGTATAGAAGAGGGGAAAGACTATATACTGCAACAATTACATTCTTTAAATTGAAAAGGGCCACAACATAAGTATGTACTAGAATGGATATATTCTTTGTAGCACAACTATTGATAAAATAGTGCTTATTTTTTAAAAAAATGGAGAGTTACCTAATAGTTCTTTCATTTTATTTTATTTTATTTATTTATTTATTTTACATTTGTTGACCGGGCTAGTCTAGCTGGATATATGTCCATTTTCAGTAGAGGCCCGGGGAGAAAAGCTCCAAGGGTAAGATCACAAGTATAAAACAGACATAAACAATGGTAATACAAGTTTTACAAACAAAGTAACTAAGTAGGCAACAATAATTTCAACATAGCAAACCAAATATAATGTATGTATATGTATCAGCCATAAGAATGTGACAATTCCTTTTGGCAATATCACAGATTAATCCTACATTACTTGAGTAAATAAGAGGATTATTACAGTTAGTGGTTATAGAAAGGGTTACTGGATCCCCTGAAACATGTTGAAACCTTTTGAATAGCGTGACAGGAAGTAAGGTCTGCATTTATTTGTGACAGGAAGTGGGATCTGTATTTACAGCATGTGTACTGTTGAAATGGGGTTTCACGGTGGATGCACCGTGGATTTCAGTTGGTCTACCCAATCAAATAGAACCATAGTCAGGATATATTTCATATGTATGCACCAAAATCTTATAAGCTATGAATTTTATATAAATTTCAGTCTGGTACAGAGATCTTGATTGTTGTCTTTTGCATTAGGGTAATGACTGGGAGTGTATTATGTGCACTTATGTATGTGCTTGTGAAGTTTGCCATGCATACAAAACTTCTTTCTTTCTTTACTGTTTGGTAACTGAGTAAGTGGACTGATCCAGAGAGAGACCCTTTTTGTTGCAACCTTTGCTCAGAGGCAATAAACACTGCAAGTAAACTTAAGTTATACACTTCAAATGTGATATATTGTGAGGTTTACATACCTGCAAAATTTTAGAAAGTTCATATATATTTACTATATACTTTTTTAAAGTAGAATGGTATACAGTCTATGTATACTTCTAATACAGTAGCAGTTTTACATTGGGTCTTGGTAGTTTTCATGGTTTGCAATACAGTCTGGCTACATGAAATTGCTTTTTAACGGTACAAAGAACATCCTTATTGATGGACAGGCCTTTGTTATAGCTCTCTGTACAAATATGCAAGGACATCTATACAAATGATGAGACAATTCAATTGAACAGGAACAGAGTAGCTGTTTTTTGTATGTCTCAATCTAATCAGACGTCTCCCTGCAATAGCAATACAACAAGTAGAATCTGTTGCATTACAAAAACTGTATTTTAGTAGAGTATTACTTTTTGTTCTAAAACATAGCTCACATTGCTGTTTAACTGTATATTATTTGTGTATGTAGGTGGACAGTTTTTGAGATTTATTTTGCATTGAGATAGTTTTGGTAGAGAGACATACACCTTATACTCCAAGATTTGCCATTTAAAATCCAGGGGCGGATGCGATTTTATTGATTTAAAAGAAGATTACTGATATATGTAGCATGAAAGCTTTTTGATTGTACTATGCACTAATGTATTTTTGGTTAAGAGGTGTATATTTTAATGTAATTATTGCATTTTGAATCCAAGAGAGGTTGAACTATTGATAATTTAAATGTAGGTGGGAAGTAGCTCACATGTTTTTTCTTTGATTCTTGGCTGGTTTTTTTTGTACTAGGCACTCTATTGCATAGAATATAAATCATAAAATATTCCAGTGCATACAAAAAACTAAAGAAAGTAAAGTGGCACCTATCGGGGATCAAGACATCTGGGGGCACAGACATAGTTTTGTACATTTGATGTGTAGACTATGAATAATCGCATATCATTTGATTGATTTGTGATTATTCAATGCCATGGGTTTATAGGTAAGTACTAGGCTAGCTGCCCTTATGGGACATTTTAAATCTAGTCAATTTCCCTTTCAAAGGTGAGAATCAAACCCTGTACCTTGTGTCTGCAAGGGAAATATCATCCCCCCCATCCCTCAAAGCCCCAAAACATCTGAAACCTTGGGATGGCACTAGCCAGAGCAGTAACACTCCAAGCCCTCGAGCATAGATATATAAATGTGTGTGTGTGTGTGTGTGTGTGTGTGTGTGTGTGTGTGTGTGTGTGTGTGTGTGTGTGTGTGTGTGTGTGTGTAGCAACTCCAAGATCACACAATCCCAAAGAAGAAGAAAAAAGTGAGGAATATGCAACACTCACTGTCTTTCCCAATCTTTTCCAAGTCTGTCTGCCATTACAGGATGCTGCAGATCTTTTGGTTTGACATTCTGAGCATTGATCTATTATGTGGTGACAAACATTAGGGCTCCCCCACCTGACCTTTATTTAATTATTTTGAAAACACTCAGTACTGAAGGATAAAGGAAATACAGCCATTATGTTTATAGCAATAGCATTTGATGAACTGGCCTGTTTATATTGCCACTCATCTCCTTTAAAAGTTGCATATGTTGCTTTAATATATCTTATATTTTCCACAAAATAAAAATTAACTTATGACTGCACCATGTGTATTCTTAAATTACCCTCCTATTTTGAGTTCAGTCTTGGTGCATGAAGAACATTCCGTGCATTCACAATCCTACATGTGATCAAATTAAATGTTTCCTAACAGTTCCCCTAGGATGTCTGACTCCTGTTTCTTGATACCTTGTGCATTCTCTACTTTCACCTTGTTGGACTCCAGGCATTCCTTTCATTTACTTCAGGTTTCCCTCATGTCTCCATTTCTTTTCTCAAGAGTGTCAGTATTAAGTTATTCTTGTTCTCACTAAAGACACCATTGTATTTATCAGACGGTAACCTATCTGTTTGAAAAGAACATAGCTTTCAACCTTTTTTCTCTGAAATCACATAGAAAGCCAACCATAATCAAGGGCAAATGACAGAAATCATGGACACTTTAAAATAATTATTTACGTAGAAAGTTGATTTATATTCCTGTGCATTTTGGGAAGAACAAGAAGTCTGAGCTGTAATATTTGGAATTGTATAATGACTTTAATCCTCACCACTTTTAATTACAGGGCAAAATAGTGGCCAAATTAGGGCTATCTGCAAAGATGAACAACAGCTGAAATGTATGAAGAAGAGGTAAACAGAACCATTTCTAATACTCTAGACGTATCACCAATTGTCTGTACAGAATGGCAAGAAATTCCAATATTCTTCTGGCAATGCCTTTTGCTATGCAGCATGGAACACCTCAGCACTTGTTTTTTCCCTTTTCACATTGTTAAGTTTATGTGACATGACAACATCAAGTAGTTTTTGGCTCTATGGCCAGAAATTCTTCTATATCCTTGGGGATTACTTTCTCATGTTTTTGTTTACTATATTAATTTTTTGGCATTTATTTACACTAAATTTAAATTGTTGCATTGTATTTCTGAATATTTTTTACAGTTATGAATTTTACCATTTCACATTCTTTCCACACCATTGTAAGTAACAAGCTAATCATAGTCCTGGTTAAACTGCACTATTGGAGACCACATGTAATGACACTAATTGAAGTGAATGGTCACATATACAGTATCTAAGATTCCTGGAGAATTAATAATGTATCATATAGCCCTAATGCAGTTTAAATTCTGCAAATACCAATAAAACGTGGGATATATCTAATAAATAGGTTGTACAAAACAAAGCTGTATATGATGAATGAATATGATTACAAAAAAGTAGAAGCAATACTAAAGCCATCAGGCAAAACCAGTAAGGTAATGCTGTTAGCACTATGCTGTATTGAATTTTACAGATTAAAGCAAAAAAAGAAATTCACTAAAAATATATAATTTTAGTAATAAGTTATTAAACAAGTGTGTAAACATGAACAAACAAGTCACATAAATGCAATGCCAGCCAAATTTAAAAAAAAACTACACGGTCCATTTCTACTGTGTGCGTGTCGTGGTAGCACAGTGTTTTAGATTCAGTAAGCTTCATGTAGAGGAATGCACCACTGCACAAACAAGGTAAACACCGTGATATGCTAATTACAGTATAGCTGAAATGTATGATAATCAACCAATCCAACATGGTGGAGCTATTCAACAAGCTATAAAGCAATTGTGTAGACTTAGTGCTGGTTTTCCCTGTAAATTTCAAAACCTGTTGGAATACAGCCACGGAAAGGATTCTACACATAAAGAATGTTAGGGACTGCTGCTGCTTTAATTCATTTGTATGTACAACAGGCTGAAGTCTATGCTGCTGCTGTTAATAGACCTAGGCCGAGAAGGAGAAGAGTTTTCATGCCCCATTAATCTTTTCACAGCCTACATGATGTGGAAATTTTAGAGAGCTGCAGGATTGATAGAGACATACTACAGGAACTCTGCAACCTCTGTCATCCTCAACTCAGAGCCAAGGTCAACTGAGGGGAAACCATCCCAATGGAGACAAAGATATGTGTAGCACTTGGAATCTTAACTATGGATACCTTTCAGAGATGAACAGAGCACATGCTGGAGGTGTCACAGGCATCAGCATCCAGGATCCTCCATCAATTGCCGAATTCTATACTCCAACATGCCAGTGACCACATATATTTTCCCTGTATCCTGAGGAGAGGGCCAGAAATATACAGTACTTCTACCATGTAGCACACTACCCTGAAGCACTGGGTGCCATAGATTGCACACATATAGAAATTAAGACACCACCCGGGGAACAGGGTAGACTCTACATAAACAGAAATGACTTCTGCTTTATGAACTGCCAAGTTGTGTGTAATGCCAAGGGAATCATCTTGAATGTGTGTGTGCTGGCAACTCTGGCAGTTACCATGACTCACATAGCTGGCACACCTCTCAACTGTATCAGATTTTCACTAGGGGAGATATCCCACAGGTTCATTTACTGGGGGATGCAGGTTATGCTCTGGAACCATGGCTGATGACAACCATCAGAAATGTGCACGCACCCACTGAAGAATGCCATAATGAGGCACAAATTCAAACCAGAAATATCATAGTTACCATAGGAGGGCCTGCTGAAGTTGCAGTTCCAGTGCCTAGATACATCTGGGGGAACCCTGCAGTACAATCCATGGACATGTACAGAAATATTCACAGTATGTGCCATGCTACACCTCATCATCCTAAGAAAACAGCTTCACCAGGCTCAGCAAGGGGAAGGACACACATTTCACTACCAATGCCAATGTCACCACAGCAACACACAGATGAGGAGTAAAAGGGAGAACCACCAGCTGCTGTAGGTGTAGGCAGACATAGATGAGCTCAATATGTCCTCGCATTAGCTAAGAGACAATGCATAGCACACTCACTCACCACCTTAGGGGTTAAAACCTTCATCTTACGCACATACATATAGTAACATTGATTCCAGGCAATGCCCACAACCTTTACCTACCCATCTACTGGCTGTGTACAGACAGAGTCAGCCCTGAACTAAAACTGTGGCACCTGCTACATTTACAGGGTAAGTATTGAAGTTGGAGTGTATTCTGTAATAATATGAATGAGTGGCATATCCTTGTATTTCATGACTTGCTACTGTAAGCAAGGAAAAGGTGGGAGCTTTGCACAGAAATGACCTTAACATATGACAGCTGACACTTATTTGATGCATATGTGTCCATTAATAGTAGGCCTTAGGCATCAAAGATTTACACAAACATACCTCTCAAAAGTAGTGATGATTACTGCATGCCCTCAGTTTACCACCATACGTTTCTACTGGAAAATCATTAAAGAGAGAACATGTTGCAGTTTCAGACTTCACAACCCTCACAAGATCATACACAATTAAGATAGGAAATATTGATACTATTAACTGTCTCACTTCCTAAGGCCAGTATAAGTCAAAGGTACAATTACCAGTTCAATACCACAAAAGTAGATATACTAAACACTAAGTCAGTTATGCACCCTAAGCATCATACACAAAGCTTATGTATCCCCGAATCCAAAAGACAGAAAATGGGGATATGGCACAGTTATCATCACTTGCACGGGGTGTTGTGTGGGAGGCAGGAAGCTGAGGCTGACATAAAAGATCAGTGAGTGTGTGTGTGAGTAAGAAAAAGAAGCTGGTAGACAGTTGGATACACCAACAAATGGCCAGTGAGACAAAATGAGTTTTAAGCTGCATGGCTAAAACATGTAACTGTTGTGTATGTGTCTGTCGGGGTCCTCCAGGAGAACTTGGTGTGTGTGTCTGCATGATCACAGACAAACTCTGTGCTAGCCCTATGTCTTGGTATGTTGTACAGGTGTGAGCTGTGCATGGTAGAGGTGGCAGTTCATCGCTGTTGTCCCTGACCAGGAGAACTGGATCTGCCAGGAGTTGCATTGGCAAGGCCATGCCCACGGTCAAGTGCACTTCTGCTACCTGAACATGACTGTTGTCTGCTGGATGAGCTCCCTTCATGTAGACACCCAGGACCATGACCCCATGGCCTGCCATGTCTGGGTGTGGACAGCTCACCCACTGACAGAGCAGTGAAAGTACTGCCACTATGGAAGTGTGATCAGGTACGGCCACATTGGCTAACAGCAGATGATGTGGTTAATCTATGCCCATGAGGATGCTGTTCCCCTCCCAGCAAATGTTTCATCACAGAGAATGCTCATTTCATGACAGACATCCCTCGTTGCATCACAGACACACCTCGTTCCAACTTGTGATTCATTCAATCCATTGAATTGGCAACACAGTGAATGCAGTCACATATGTCAGCCTGTACCTTATCTACAACCCTGAGCATTTGTCTGGAGCACCTATAGGAGCATGCCTGTGCCTCCATCATGGCCCTAAACATACATTGAGTGGCACAGGAAGAGACATGTGGATTAGGTGGAGAAGGGACAGCAGGCCTCCTCTGAGCACCCCTAACAACCCTCCTAGGTGGCACCTTGCCTACACCTTGGCTACGCTGAGAGTCAACAGACACTGAAGCCACAGTAGACACACTTCCTCGATCAATTGTCTCACTCTACACTTGTCCAATATCTGTGAGATCACTGGAATAGGTAGGCATAGACCTACTGGCTATGTCTGATGGAATTGCAGGGGATGGCTGATGGCTGTAGGTCAACCTCAGTGTCAGATTCAGCCTCTGCACCCCCCCCCCGATTGTTTGGCCACCATCATTATCAGAGTCTGCTAATACATTGATATTAGGTGGTAGACATCCCACACTTCCACTGTCAGAATATACTGTGATAAAAAGCAACAAACACAGAAAACAATTAATACCTACAGTACTATAGTCCAATATATACTAACAAACAAACAGTGGTGCCACTCTTAGAGAAAGTACAGCAATACACACAACAGGCCTGACATCAACATCACACACTAAAATATTTTTTAAAATTGCTCAGCAGTACAGACATAAAAATGTTTGGCTTACCATCTGCAGATGAGATTCTCTTCTGCAAGCCAGATGGTCCTGGAAGAAGTTAAGCACAAGATAAGGCCAACATAATCACAATTAACAATAACACAGGGGGTAATAGTTTTACCCTTTTATATATCAATTAACTATACTTTTGACAAGAACTTGGCTGACAACTCCAACCTATGCTAATCAATTAAAATGTGTTGTTAGCTGTAGCAATCTTCAATCCCCCTCCAAAAAATTTTATGACACAGAAATAATGTATTAATGTCAGTTGCTTTACTATACACAGTATTTAACTGTTGAGATACAAAACTACCTGGAAGCTCCTCCTGGGACATGTTTGCCATCCCTGATACTGTTGCACCAATGTCTGGTACTGGTTGTTCTGCACTTTTCTGGGAGGTGTGTGGATCCCTGACAGTGGCCAGGAACTCTTCATTTGGTGTTAGTGGTGGCTCCATAGCAGGCAATCCTCTGGTAACCATCTGATCATGGCCCACTGGAGTTGCTGTCCTCCGTTCATATGTGATCACATCAGTGGCCATATGGTGCACCTGTTCATATCTCCTGCCATGGCCACCCATGGCATTCACATCATCCACAATCTGCAACCAAAATTGCATTCTGTGTGCCATATCTCTCCATCCCCTTTCAAGCAGGAAGGCACCATGTTGTCTAAAGGCATCCACTATCACGTGTTTTTCAGCATCAGTGAAGGGTAGTCTCTGAGGATTGACATGCCTGGGTGGAGTACGTCTATGTGTCCTAAAGACAACAGAAGGATAATACACATATGTATCACATAACTACAACATAACTGTTCCCAGATAAAACAGAAAAGTTAGCATCTCAGTATTAGTCACTGGAGAAACATAAAACAGTCTAGAGGTGTGCAATATGAACAGCAGGCTGGATGCAAAAAAAGGAGAGTAACAATAGCAACATGTCCTTGTTTGTCCCATAACAGTAACACAGATTTTTTCCCTCCCAAAAGAATAAGCAAATGACACATGTTGCTTACAAACCATCTTTAAAATTCTAAACATGCTATCAAAGAAACTGTCCCTGAAACATTTGCATATATTTATTGTAACACACATGCACTAGCCCAGTAATCAAACAGCCTCAATCCTCACCACTAACACCAGTGAGAGACATGCACATTGAGAGGATAACAAGTACACTTTCCCTTAAGAGTACACAGAGATCACAGTCAGTCTGTGGCTGGTTTCTCCCTCTCTCTCCAGATCTCCAATAAGACTCCCCACTGGCACAACTATAGGGTTAAAATCTCAGCCGAGTGATCAAGCCAAAACCTCCAGCACCCTCTCTATCCAACCAGTGCTTTGTGTCCCTGCCCAAGTAGCTGACACACACACACACACACACACACACACACACACACACACACACACACACACACACACTTTGAGATTTGAATTATATACAAATACACATATACTCCTGGGGAAGGCTGGCACAGGTTCACTAGCTATGCTCCGTTCTGCCCAGACTAAACGGTAGTTATCACTGCCACCAGCCACTACATATCAGCTACTATAAAGCACTTAACAAAGGGTGCTTAATCTTATTGTGTAATGTTGCTATTATCCAAATGGTAAGTGTGACCAAACTAAGGTTATTCCAGAGTGGCCTGTACAGTGTTACCAAATACATGTAAGTACACTAAGAGCTTAAATATCTGTAAGCAAACCAGCAACAATTAAAAGGTTTAAATTTATTTAATAATAAATAATAAAAGCACAAGACAACATTCATTAACTTGGCACACTGACAATAGTTTACAATCACAGGGAATACTTTAAAATAACATAGCAGGACAGTCTCACATAAAACAGATAACATCTATCTAATCTTGCTGTATTCTTATCTATCTCTAAGAGAAATTATGTTCTAAATAACTTGCTTACAGAACAAGACAAAGTGCTGGTGATGTTGTTAGATCCAGAATAAAATACAAAATGCACTGACCTTCTCTCTGAGATAGTTCTTAAGTTAATAATAATACACATTACTGCTGAACCATCTCAGATAGCATAATTCTTGTCACCTCTGCCTACGTTTCCCAGGCTAGCAGAAACTTAAATTTTTAGCATCCCTCTGTTAAAAATACTTTTCTCTCAAAAGCTGACAATTCTCTCTTAGAAGCTTGCCTGAAACTGAAAATCGTAAAACAATTACCTTGGAGACCTGTAATTACCTCTGTTTCCAGACAATAGAAAGAAGTTCCTAGCCTAGACATCCTGTCTCTTAGCTGGGATAAACTAACTTTATAACATATCATAAAACTCTTTACTTATCAGCTTATTTTCTTAGAGTTTTGCAAGTTAACTATGTATGTCCCAATTTCTAATATGAAACCATAAATTTGTATTGACATATAGATTATACACATTTCTGCTATTTTCCAACATGGTGCACTGTGGTTACATTCTTGAAGCTCAGTACAGAATATATAGCTTTCTTACATTTTTGAGGCACGCATAAAAATATTACTATTCACAAATGATATAGAATTATTTACAAAATTCTATCTAGATGGGCTGGCAGTGCCACATTTCTATATAAATCATATTAATATTTTTCAAGTGACATATAATTATTTACAAAATTAGAGCTAGCTGGGCTGGCAGCATCTCGGCTTATCACATTTATCACAGAGCATTCCATTTTCAAGTACTGGCAATCATGTATACCTATGAAATGTCTTGCCAAACATGCCATGGCATCCATGCATTTCTAACAAATGCATACAGATAAAAGTGTAAAAGCCTTTGCTTCAGATTTGTCTTAATTACATTCCAGCATATGCAGTATGTAGCTAAGAAAATGCAAGCATACTTTCTGAAGTTCAGTAATCCTCTATGCAGATATCTCCCAAAGTAATAGCATACGTTCAGTCTTCTCAAAGACGTCTTTACAAAGACATGCATCTGGAGCATTTCTCCCAGGGCCTCCACTGAAAATTGACTTAGTTCCAAGTTGGACTTTCCCAGTTAACAAATGCTAAATAAATAAATAAATAAATTCTCCACATAAGCAAGTTGCCTCACCATCACTTTGCCTAGCTACACAGTTGCCTTTTTATATGGTGTAGATTCAGGGCTGTTAGCATGGTGAAGGTGCAAATGAGGTGTGAATTGATTAGAATTCCTAAATCCCAAATACTTGGATCCATGTAGGAGATGTAAATATAGTGCAGGCACTCCCTCTGTGTTTATTTTTAATGAATTGCAACTATGGATTATTACTGATGGGAGAAGGAAAACACAACAGCATTGCATGCTGCCTTATATCTAGTGGGTGTGTCAGGTTACCAACCTGATCTTAATTTGTTGGCAACTGCATATGATATTATTTCCAATTAAGGCCAGTGATATGGAATGGCTTACACAATGCATGTGTCAGATTACTGGTCAGGTAACTGAAGAATAACCAACAAACACAGAGAGGTAAGACAGAGCTGTATATTTCTAGGCAATAATGAAAACAGGGTGTCTGATCACTAAGTGCACTACATCCAAATATAATCAATGCACAAATAACAGCTGTATAGTTTCATATTACTGCAAATGATGTTGTAGTTGGTTGTGCACAAAATGATTTTAGTTCCTTGTTGCAATGCTTTTGCTTTGACAAAGAGATATAAGGCTCTCATCCTGTGCTCTGAAGATTCATTGGTGTGAGAGAGCAAATCCAGATCTCTGTAGACATAGCTCATGTGAACCATCATTTTCTAGTGTGTATGTCATAGATTAATTTCCCTCATTTCAACTACTTGTCCTGTTTTGACTTTTTTTCCCTTTTCTGTCTTGTTTTTTAAATTTGTATTTTTTTTTTGTGGGGCAGTGCTTGCATGATGCTGTGCTTAGTACAATCATGGTAAAGGAGAAAATGAATGGCAGTTTTGGCTGTGCTTATCTCATTTGCATGAAGTGCGGCAATGCATAAACTGGACAACTGGACCAAATAGGAAGCAGACAGGATCTAGACTGCTAAAAATAGAAAGCAGATATATTCAATTAATTATATTGGGCATGAACCAAACCTACTAATTGCCAAGAGAAAGTTGAAATAACAGTTGTAACACAGAAAGTCTGGTTTATTTAGCTGTGTGCATGACATGCACTAGTTTCTATATAGGTAAATCTATTAGAAATGTAAGGAAAGAATTTCTGAGCATCTTTCAGAAATTAAAAAGAATATACTTACTAATTCCTTGGCTAATTGTATTCATAACAATGGTACAGATCATGCATTTAAATTTACAGTAATACGATGGATATTTTTTAACCTAAGAGGTGGTGATATTTTAAATGCCACTGAACTAACTGAGTTCAGGTGGATTTTAAAATTGCACACTGACCGTTCACCTGGATTAAATGCTTCAGTTAGTTTAAAACTTGTACTGAAACAAAAGCAAATGAAAGTGAAGTAAATGTTGCTTTTGCCTGCCTGTGTCTGTTGTGCTTTTTAAGTTGCTTTTGAATGTACTTTTCATATGTGTTGCTGTGTCTTTAAACTTTAGGCTCTCTGTATAACAAGCTGAGCTATTATTGGGTGATGAGATCATGTGCTATATTTAAAAACTCTGTATTTGAACTGTGGTTTATGTGTATTGAAGAAGGGATTATTCGTGAAAGCTCTGCTATTTGCTTTTGGATTACAACAAGTAAGTTTTTGATTTCTGATATTGAGATCCATTTTTATTGCTGAGACAGAAATATCCCCCAGAGATTGACATTAATCTGTAATAGGCTTCCAATGCATGTAAATCAGTGTGCCTCAATGACCCTGTTCAAGTGCATCCTTGACAACTGGATGGATGATTGTAAAGTCACCCCTGGGGGGGCACCTCTGTCCCTCATGGACAGGACCAGTTGGTACTGCTCACAAAACTGCTCTGCTAGCAATGACTGTTTAACTATGCTCCATAAGGGTACTTGTGCTTTTACATAGTTAGGCTTGTTAACACCCTATGGCCATTAGGCTGGTAACCTCCAATGACCCTATGAAGCCATAAACCTATGCATGCCTCCCAATATCTGCTGTCCCATATGGTCTGCTGATGTCATCCACTATAAGTTGACCTACATTCTTGTAAAATTATAACTTGTCCCATGGTGTTTGCGTAAGGTACTGAGTTCTGTAGTCTGTGTACTTGGGTAAGGGTTCTATTCTTACTGCAGTCAATTGTGTGTGTCTGTGTGTGTGCTCTTGCTTGACATTACAGAGAGCATTTTACATCAGCATGTGGGACAGCATATGGTACATTGTTATTACCATATTCTCCTCAACAGACAGTGCTGAGGTCATCAGCTATAAAGTGTTGTCTGAGACACTCAAAGTCAGACTTGTGCCATGGCACTTGTGTACAGTACTACTATAGTCTGTGTACTTAGACAGATAGGGGTTATATTCTCACTGCAGTCAACTGTGTGTGTGTGCACGCACATGTGCGCGTGCTCTTGCTTGACATTACAGCAAGCATTTTACTCCAGCATGAGGGACAGTGTTATTAAATATTCTTCTTAACAGACACTGCTGAAGTTATCCGCTATAACATGCTGTCTGAGACACTCCAAGTCAGACTTGATCTGTGGCGCTTGCCTTAAATACCAAGGTCTGTAGTCTGTGTACTTAGGTAGAGGTTCTATTTTCACTGCAGAAAACTGATGTGTGTTTGTGGTCCTGCTTGATATTACAAAGAGACTTTTACACCAGCATGTGGGACACTATTATTACCATAATGTCCTCAACAGACACTGCTGATGTCCTCAGCTTCATTAGCTTTGTATAAATGCACTATTCCCACCAGGAAAAAGTCAAAGACTGGTCTGGAGGGCAGGCAGAAGACACCTCCTCCTATACGATACAGATTAAAGTGATATGGCTTTCAATCTATCCACATACATCATGGCATGGTTTGTAGGCCCTGTGTTTTCTTGATGAGAAAGCCCTGTGGTCTGTCCAGCTGTTGCATGTGTCTAGTAAGGTACATGCAAAAGCGAGCATTATACTCTATTAGTGTTTTGATGTGGTTTCAGTACAGTGCTGGCATCCAATCCTAAGATCTGAATATGATGGTGTGATGTATGATGTGCACAACATAGGTTTTCAATGCCAGTATGGACACTTGCTGGTCAAAGTTAAAATTGCTATCTACATGTGTTTCCAGTGCCTGCATCACTAAGTTTCAGCATAGCAGGACTGTCATCGCTGTAATTAATATCTGCCATGTACACCAGTCAACTAGCCTGCATTATTCATAATGTTGCAGAAAGGTATAGCAGTGCCCCTCCTAACACCTCCAGCAGATGTTACAGTGCCAGGACAGTGTGCTTGGTTACTCTCATAGAGTGTGGATGCATCATAATGGTTGTACAAGTGTGTTTGTGCAAAATCATCTCTTATCACTCTACATCACATATGTTATGTCAGAGGCATGGGGTTACTGGTGGCATTATTCTGATATTGTCCATGATTGTGGTTGGTTCTTTTTATGATTTCCATGAGCCTTTAAGTGTGCTGAGATTACACTCATATTCAGGCAAATCTGTTTACACAGCCTCACAAAATTTACCCTACCCCAATTGTATGTCAGATCCCTAATATATATCCTCTGCATTATTCATGTAAGCATGCTTATCTCACACTGACATCCTCCCCATTGTTATGTCATCTTGTGTGACAGTCACATAAAACATATTCCACTGTGCAGTCCCTACTGCAATATGTAGATATGTGACTGGTGTTGCTGCTACAACCATCTGCCATTGACATGGCCTCATCTGCTGTACATTAGGTTGTTTCACCTGTCCTCTTTCCCTGTGTTCATTCCTACAATTCATCTGGGTGTCCCTATTCAATACACACACTTCACCTGAGTGTTTCTTGTAGATGGCAGTCCATGTACCATTACAGATCATTTACACAGCTTCAGTATATCATGCTAGGAATGCGATATCATACTACTCTGCACTGTAGATACACTGTCCTGTACTGTGTTTGGACCATATATTCCACATTTGTGCCTCTCAACTGTCCAGATATTCACATAATGTTCAGATGGGTTCTTTATCACATTTGTGACTTTCTGTCATATCACTGGGACGATCTCAGGACTGACGTGACTCAATATTGCATGCATTTGAATTCATGCCTCTCAAATGTCCAGATTTGTACAGAATGTCCAGATTTTTGTCTCATATTTATGATCTTTTCCTCATAAAATTTTGGTTTTCTGGCAAATCATCGGCATGTCATTGTGGAATGAAGTCAGAAAATAATGACAGACATTTGAGCTTCAAACATTATGCTCTTTAGAAAATTCATGCTAATGAAAAACCTATTATTCTATCAACTTTCTCAGTTTGTAAGAGCAATATTAAAAATCTGTCTCTATTTTTGGGCCTTTGTCTCCCATTATTTATAGCTTTGTCTAGATTTCTTGCTGTAAGAGGTTGAGAGGTATATCTGAGTTTCATAGTTCAAATTCTTTAGAACATGTACTTCTACCACATTTCTATAAGGCATCTATGTCAAATATGTCCATATTTCTGGGTCATTGTCCCTGCATTATTTTGGCCTTTGTGCAGATGTATTGAAATAAGAGATTGGGAGATGTATGTAAAGCCCTGGTGATCATTGTGGCATTCCGCACAAAACCTCGGAGCTTAAGTTGTCTGTTTTAAACAGGATTGCTATCTATGTTCATTTACATGATTTCTTGGCTGACAACACTGTTGCCAGCCACAAAACGTCAATTAGATGCAATGCACGGCATGAATATGCATTGCACGTGGTGAGCACTGCTACTCGCCACACACCACTGCGCACACATGTAAACTCTGTGTAGGCTTCGTGCACAGACTACATGATGTTTATTGAATCATGGGGTGTGTCTTTTAAAATCAAAAGCACAGTTAAATATAGTCAACATCAACAACTATTAGTAAGGTAAGAGAAGGATGATATGTCAACTTGATATTAAGATCTTCTTCACAGGTCTTGGGCCTGAGGTTCAGTCATGTCCTCTGATTACTAGTTTTGTAAAGCTTTGTATGTGTTCCTGCAACTCTGCAGTTTTTTACCAGATACTAATGCTTTTTTTTCTGTGATATACATTCAATATGTGTAGTGTGAACTAAAAGCTGAGAAAAAATGGAAAAACTTTGACATCTAGATACTCATACAGTACCACAAGTCTGTATAAATAGCACATGTACAAATATACCTAAATGCCAAATTTACTGCATCCTTATGTGCGTGTGTGTCTGTTAAACAAAATATAGCATTGGATTCATTAAAGCCTACCCTAAGTGTACACTGTTCTGAGAGAACAGACAACACAAGCATAACTCACACCTTCTTCCTTCTAATTTTAGTTTTCCTACTGTTTTTCTAGCAGCTTTAAATAAGGATTCATAAAGGTTACCACAAAGTGTAGACTACATGTACACTAACTGTAATCTTTCTGAGTGACATGAAAGCACAAAAAATGTGGTAGGGATTTTGCTGAATACATATCGTGTACACTTTGTGTACACTTAGTGTAGATGTTATTGAATCTGATCCATAGATTATAAACTGTATGCAGATTTGTATATGCAAATGCAATGAAATGACAAAACGAGTGTTGTCTCATATCTGTGGCCTGCAAATTGCACATAGAATGTAAATTGTAATAAATTGTCTATTTTATCTCTATTATCTGTCTTCAGTCAAAGTTGAAAAGGTTTTTACTATCAGCCCATTCAAGCACTTAAAAAATGCAAAATAAAAAATAAATAAATGTTGTTATTTCCTCTGAAAAAAACATGCAGGTTGATTGCTTACACTAAGTTATACCCATGTATGTTGTATGCAGTCTTGGCATTCTATTCCCAAATGTGGCAGAAAGATGTCAAAGAAGACGTAGGTTACTTACCCTGTCAACAAATCAATATAATTTTAAACAATTAAAAAAGAATAGCAAATGCAAGCAGCTGACTGCAAGATAAATCTGTATGAACATGAGGTAATGTTAACATGAATGTAAGAAGCTACACCTCTTTGCAGCACATTAAATCAGTCAACATATCAGATGCAAAGACGCTTAGGCAGCAACAAGGGGCCAAGGCTCAGCATGGACTGAAAAAGTCATACTGCTGCCTGTGAGGTGGCACTAAGTAAAGTCTGCCATACAAACTGTGGTCTGAATCTAAAACCTACAGATACAAGGGGAAACTAGAAATATGCATGCTATCCATCCATTTTCCAGTAACCTGTTTTATCTTTTACAGGGTCACTGGAGCCTATCCTTACAGCCTGTAGGCAAAAGGCACTGAAAGTCATTCTAGATAGTGTGTAAGTGGATCTCAGAACCTAACCTCTCACATTACATGCACACAAAAAAATTGGGGAATGTTAATTAACCTACTGTGTGCACCCACAGAAAATTCACACAGATGTATAGAAAACATACAGACTCCACTCAGAGGTCACCTCGGCCAAGTTGAGATCACTTAATCAGCATAAAATGTCTGTGTATAGGCATAAATGGTGGTACAGAGGAATCTTTAAAATATACATGATAATTGCAAAACCTATACCCCATAAGCTATTACCATGGGTATATGTAAGAATGTGACATCACATAAAAGCAGTGTAACCTTATCATGGCAAATACAAATAGCACCTCCCAGTGCATATAGGTTTCTGTCTTATACCTTAGTATCTGTCCTCCATGACACACAATCCTTGGTCTTGCATGGACATGCTGCTATGTACATGCTTTACTTATTTATATTATTTTATTTTATTTACTTACTTGGTTATGACAAACTGTTTGCACAGCTCACTGTTTAAACTAATATTATGTATAAATTTGTACTTATTTTTATGGTCTTAAAACTTTTAAACTTGGTTTTACTGCTGTGAAACATTGTATTTATTGACATATTGTAACATAGTCTATAATGTTTTTTGAGCTTTTCTCCTTATAATTTCACTGCAAATGAACCTCACTCAGGATAGACAGACAACTCAGTAACAAAGCATAATTAAAAATAAATGTATCAATGGCTGAAAGAATGAACAAATTACTTAATTAACTGTGCCACAGGAGTATATATAATTACAGACTTGATACACCTTTGTGGTATACCAGTTTAGCCAACAGCACATGCCCTCCAAGCTAATGTTGCCCACAACATATATTTACATTTTCCCAACATCAAAAAGCCTGGTAAGGTAGATGAGCATATGTAGCACATAGCTGATAGCCACACCACTAAACTGTAACAACAAGGACACAGTCTTGCATAACAGTCACACAAGCGGGTACACAAGATACATGTATAAAACAATTCTACTGTGTGCTGATACCACAAAGTAATTTCTCTGAAAGCCACTTTAAGTGATAATGGAATTTAGTATGACAGTATCTATATATATATATATATATATATATATATATATATACATATACTAATTCCATTTTTACACTGCTGTGTAAGTATGGAATTAGTATGTATTAATTTGGGGGGAAGGGAATATACCCACCCACAAGCTGGGGCTGTAGAGTGGCTTACCCTTGCAAAAAGTACACTTCAAGGTTCATTGACAGTGGCTTTCAGTGATTTCATTTAATTTTATTGTCACTTGTTGAAATTTCCTTCATTGAGTGACATGAATCCCACTTTAACGGGTACCTGCATTGCTAATGTCTGTAGAGAGATGAAAAAAAGGCAGCAGAATACAGGCATGGTTTGACCTGACAGACACTATGACCAAGAAAGAGAAAAGACTTACAAGACAAATGTATGATACAGCATAATGACAGCAAATTGGGTTCAGTATTGCAAACATGTGGAGCATAGCGAAGTAAAAAAATAAGGGAAAATGGCTACAAAGAGATTAAAGCTCAAACGGAGCATTTATTTTTCTTGAATCTTGGCATGCTGCTTTTTTTAAAACAAAAGTAAGGCAACAAATTTGTTAGAAAAGAAGTATGACTAAACAGTGATACAAAAGTTGTGCTATGGTATGTGATAAGGTTGGGAGGGTGGCCTAATGGTTAAGGTGTTGCCTTGCAAACACAAGGTGCAGGGCTTGAGTCTTACAAGGGATAATTGGCTAGGCTTAAAATTGTTTGCAAGGGCAGTTAGCTTAGTACTAATCTATGAACCTATATAATTCTTAGCACAGAAATAGACACAAGCAAAATGTTGTTACATGTCTTTGAATGAAAGTGTAGACACATATTCATATAGGTATGTCTTTGTATACTTACCTTATAGTAATAAGAACAATATTTCAATGACTGTAGAAAAATGACAGGAACATTTTGATAAGTTAATGATAATATGTATATGCAGTCCTTCCAAGTTAATGTTGCCGACAATGTATATCATAAGTTTCCCAACATCACATAGCCTGCTAAGGTAGTTGAGTGGATGTAGTACATAGCTGGCTACTTTCTTGGCCATTAAGTTGAAACAGCAAATAATCCTTTACATGAATTAAGAGTACAGGTGCAAAATGTCTAGGTTTAGAATAATGTATAAAGTATGTTAGGATGTTTTCAGTTACCTCATGATTCATTGTGTCTTGTGTTGTTAAGACTCAGCAAAGAGATGTAGACTGTCATTGAGGGACATTGTCCATTACTGTTATAAATGAAGACAGCAGCTTTTTTGATATTCTGAGGTATTGTGTCCAAAGTCAAACAAGCTGGAATACAAGGGAAAAAGATACATTTTTATTAAAAAATATATTAATTTACCTTGATGTTAGGCAAACTCAGAGTTACTATATTTTTAGTTCAGGATGCATGTGAACAAAGCTCTCATGTTGGTGGAAGCAGCCCCTCTGCAAAAATAATTTGTCATTTGTATTTAATTATTTATTTTCTTATTTATTTTATTTGGCAGCTGGGATTCGAAGACACAGTACAGACTATATGTGATTAAGGGACTGAAACCTGTGTTCCAGGATCATCAACCACCTGCTTTCACTTTGCAGAAATGTTTGCAATTGCACTTAAAAGTAAGGGTGGAATGCAGCTGCATATGCAATAGATGAACACTTTGTGATTCAGAAACCCCCAGACAGACAAAAACTAATGGTGTTAATATTCTGAAAATCAGAGCTACTATCTGCAACTGTAGCCCTGATCTCATCTCACAAAGTCCATGCTCCATGTTCTAACCATGAGAAGATGTTGAATGCATGAAACAACATACAGTGTCTCACCATTACAGATTATAAATATGTTATCTACCTACATTTTTAATAACGTATCCTATCATAAACATAAATGTATGTACCCTATTACTTAAATGAGTTAGGCTTCACTCATTTTTCTTGAAAGAGCCAGTGTGTTACATCTTTTTACATCCAATGAGAGCTTGTTCCATAGAGAAGGAAATTTTGGGGTAGAGAGCCTATCTCTCCAGGAGATCATTTTATGTTGTATTGGAGGCTGAAGTTTTAGAAGTACTAGTGCTTTGAGTATTATATTTTTGAATAGAAAGACCATGATATATTTTCTACTCTTTGACCTCAGGTCATGTCTGAGAAAGGTCCATACACCAGTCCACTTACTCAGTGAAGAAATAGTAAATAAATTACCAATGTTACTGATATGGAGGAGGTCTAGTAGGAAAGGAGGCATAAGACAGAGAAAAGCAAGAAGGGTGCTTGATAGTTACAGGAATTTAGACTTTTGATTTGTTTATTTGGAAATTCGGCAGATATTCAAGCTGGACAAAGAAGATTCTGACATGCTTACATCAGGAGGAGAATAGTTTTGGTAATTTTACTGAGCAAAGGAGAAGGATCCCTGATAGTTCATTGTTGATGCAGGTACCAGGAGTTCTAATTTCTGTGTCAGTCTTAAGTGGGGTCCTATTTATTTGGTAATCAATAGAGAGAGAGCAAGAGAGAGAGAGACTTATTTTACACAGGCAAATTGTAATACATTTTTTGATAGTAAGCTTAGGACAATGTTAAGTACAGCAACTGTTAGTTCTGATAAGCCCCTCTTGGAGGATATGAGCGTCCATGGAGTAGTCAGTTATACCATCCAGTTTAGCCATTCACAAACTTGGCTAGCCGTAGACCATTAAAATCTGCTTTCACATCAGAGCTGTAGATGTTGAAGACAGGGTACATAGGGCAGAGCTCCGTGGGACAGCATTATCGATGTGTCATTTATATGACAAGGCATCACCAACTCTTAATGTGCATGCCCAGTTAAAGATTCACTTTGCATCAGGATGGGGGACATTGGGTTTATGTTTAGAGTAGTGAGATTGTCAGTAATCCTGTCATTGGGAATTGTATTGAAGGCTTTAGCAAGGCCCATATAAGCAGTATCAAAAGAATGGCATATGTCAGTAGCATCTCTTACATTTCCAAATAAATCAATAGATCAAGGAGGTTAGCTGCACCATTCAGGAAGCCAAAATCAATATTGATTGCTTATGAAGCTGACCGAGATACTTACTGTGGTTTTACACATGATGCTGGAGAGGCTAACAGGATGACAGATGTTTGGTTCTGTGAAAAATACATCTTTATAAAGCAGAATCATAATGGCCATTTTCCAGACGCCACATATGGTTCATGTAGAAAGATTAGGCTGGAAATGTTTGAAGGAGTTCAGCAGTATTGTGCATTACAATAACTAAGAGAACATCTGGCGGTAAACTGTCTGGGCCCATGTTCTGGTCCACAGAGATTTTTGGGGAAGTGGAGTTTAGGGATTCAAGGGAAGGAACTTAGGGTTGAATAGGAGAAATGATACTGGAATTGAATCTGTCAACCTGGACACTGGCTGTTGCTTCAGTATCAGAATAGGTAGTTCCATTTAGTTAGAGTTTGGTGTGGTGCTGGGTGTTCCATTTAATACTCTTACTATAGTTTAAAATGTCTTTTGAGTTCAGTTCATATCCTACCTTAGTCTTCCTAATTGTGTGTTTCAGTTCTTTACAGTCCTGCCTAAGTATCTTTGCATGGTGGGAGGTGGGGAATCTTTAGATGAAACAATTTTTCATCTTATTACAGAGTTTGTTTATATGGGAATTCTACCACAGGTATTTATTTTTGAATTTCTCAGCATACGTATAATGTATGGGGATGGCATTCTTTTACATTTGTTTAGAAGGGCATAGAAGTCAGAGGTATGTGTAGCAATCTTTGTGACTGGGTCAGTGGTGGTGGTGCTGGGGGTGTTTTCATTTTTTCAGGCCCTTAGTGAGTGACATTTGGGAGGTTTTCGAGTAATCTCTGAATATTGCAGAGTTATTGGACAGACTGTGGTTACTGCTGCTAATTTCCTCTTGGTTAGAAAAGGAGCAGAGGATGTTAATTTGTATCCTTCCTGGATATTACTAATCTATGGAGAGACTGTGACCCACTTTACAGGAGTCAGCTTGGGATTAGTGCTACTGTTTTGCTGGTGAGAGAAGGACTGCTGGAGAGATAGGTATGTATCCCTGTCTATGGAATAGGCTCCCCATCCATGTGAACCAATGTTCCTCCCTAACCCAATTCAAGTGCAACTTGTACAATTGAATGGGAAACTGAAAATCCATCCCTGGTTTGGCACCAATGTCTCTAATGGACACAGATAACCTGTAAATGGTTCATCTCCCAGGCCCATGCTTACATTTATCAAGGGTGTCAGAACTTGTCAGAGATTTGGGATCCATGGTTAGGCTTAAAAAGGCCCTTGTGATCATTAGCCTAGTAAACATCTACGAACCTATGAACCTATGAGCAGAGGGCCATTGCCTAGCTGTTTCTATGTTGGTGCTGTGTGTGGGATTTCCCAAACTGCTCTGTTTGTCATTTTAGTAGTTTTGAGGGAGTAGATGACAATTTGGTGGTCAGATTTGATCAAGGAGAGAATGCCATTAGGGGTGTAGGCAGCAGCAACGTTTGTAAGGACAAGGTCAAGTATGTTGTCACCAACAGGTGGAACCTGGACTAGTTAAGTCAGTTGAAATTAATCTGTGTGAATAGGATGTTTAGGAGGGAGCAGTTAAATGTGGACACTACCCTGTTGTTACCAGATGGTCTGACTGAGTGATAAGTAGAGAAAAATGGCATTAAGAAAGTGCTATAAGAACACTGAAACCAAGCTTTGCTACATATACAAACACACACACACACACACACACACACACACACACACACACACACACACACACACACACACACACAGACACACAGACACACACACAGACACACACACACACATATACACACACACACACACACACACACACACACACACACACACACACACACACACACACACACACACACACACATATATATACATACACACACACACACACACACACACACACACACACACACACACACACACACACAAGAAGGTCTCAAGATTGTTCAGACTCCTTAGAAGTGCCACCTTAATGTAAGCCAAACTGGAATTTGGTAGGTTGGAATAATGGGCATTATGGAGACAGAAAAAGTCTTAAATAATATGAAAAAACCTTGAGGAGAGAGAAGCAGATCATCCATTGTGAGACAGACTGTCCACCTGATCAATGGCTTCCATTCAGGCATTCATTGCAGTTACTTAGGTAATTGTTGAAGTAAATTGTTTTGTTTTGAAACTGTGACTTTATTCTTGGAGGTGGTAAGGTGCGGCTCAAGAATTCCTGCCTTGTCCACATGCATGTAGAACTCAACCCATATCTTTGTGCATGTCCTCTTAGGTGGACCCTCTAAGATCATTCTTTCTGACATGGGAAACTATGAGGTTGCATGTATAATTGAGGTGGAGAGAACTAAAGGCTCTGGAGATATATCAAATCCTGGCATCACAGAGACAGCTGACCATAACCTTATCTTTGCTCAACCTAGTTTTTGTAACATCAGTGCGTCTGACTATGGAGTTGCCTATGACTAGAACATCACTATGCATGGCCACAACTTCTAGTAACCTTATGGGTGTGAGCTTAGAAATGAAATAATACCTCTTAATTGAGGCTGAAGGGGCATGTGAGGGGATATTTGTGGGTATGGTACTGGGAAATTGAGGTTTGTGTAAACAAGTTCTGGGAGCCCTAGGTAGAAATTTCTTTACAATCTCATTATTTATCTAGTATTGGGTGGGTGTGATGTGGTGATAAGCTGTGTACTAACATATGCAGTGTGTGAAAGTGATAAGCTGCTTACTAACATATGAGGTATGTGATGGTGATAAGCTTTTTACTAACATATGCGGCGTATGAAGGTGATAAACTACTCACTAACATATGCAGTATGTGATGATGATAAGCTGCTTACTAACATATGTGGTGTGTGATGGTGATAAGCTGCTTATTAACATATGCACTGTGTGATGGTGATAAGCTGTTTACTAACATATGCACTGTGTGATGGTGATATGCTGCTTACTAACATATGCGGTGTGAGATGGTGATAAGCTGCTTACTAATATATGTGGTGTGTGAGGGTGATAAACTGCTTACTAACATATGCGGTGTGTGATGGTGATAAGCTGCTTACTAATATATGTGGTGTGTGAGGGTGATAAACTGCTTACTAACATATGCGGTGTGAGATGGTGATAAGCTGCTTACTAATATATGTGGTGTGTGAGGGTGATAAACTGCTTACTAACATATGCGGTGTGTGAAAGTGATAAGCTGCTTACTAACATATGCGGTATGTGATGGTGATAAGCTTTTTACTAACATATGCGGCGTATGAAGGTGATAAACTACTCACTAACATATGCAGTGTGTGATGATGATAAGCTGCTTACTAACATATGTGGTGTGTGATGGTGATAAGCTGCTTATTAACATATGCACTGTGTGATGGTGATAAGCTGTTTACTAACATATGCACTGTGTGATGGTGATTTGCTGCTTACTAACATATGCGGTGTGAGATGGTGATAAGCTGCTTACTAACATATGTGGTGTGTGAGGGTGATAAACTGCTTACTAACATATGCGTTATGTGATGGTGATAAGCTTTTTACTAACATATGCGGTTTATGAAGGTGATAAACTACTCACTAACATATGCGGTGTGTGATGATGATAAGCTGCTTACTAACATATGTGGTATGTGATGGTGATAAGCTGCTTATTAACATATGCACTGTGTGATGGTGATAAGCTGCTTATTAACATATGCACTGTGTGATGGTGATAAGCTGCTTACTAACATATGCACTGTGTGATGGTGATAAGCTGCTTACTAACATATGTGGTGTGAGATGGTGATAAGCTGCTTACTAACATATGCAGTGTGTGATGGTAATAAGCTGCTTACTAACATATGCACTGTGTGATGGTGATAAGCTGCTTACTAACATATGCAGTGCGTGATGGTGATAAGCTGCTTACTAACATATGTGGTGTGTGAGGGTGATAAACTGCTTACTAACATATGCGGTGTGTGATGGTGATAAGCTGCTTACTAACATATGCAGTATGTGATGGTGATAAGCTGCTTACTAACATATGCACTGTGTTCATAGGTTCATAGGTTCATACTAGGCTATCTGCCCTAGGGCATTTATAAGCCTAGCCAGAGTATGTTTGGCTTTTGCCACCCATTTTAAATTAATTTTGCTATGCCCTGTGTGATGGTGATAAGCTGCTTACTAACATATGTGGTGTGTAATGGTGATAAGCAGCTTACTAACATATGCAGTGTGTGATGGTGATAAGCTGCATACTAACATATGCAGTGTGAAGGTGACAAGCTGCTTACTAACATATGTGGTATGAGATGGTGAAAAGCTGTTTACTAACATATGCAATGTGTGATGGTGCTAAGCAGCTTACTAATATATGCAGTGTGTGATGGTGATAAGATGCTTACTAACATATGCGGTATGTGAGAAGCAGGCCTCCAAATTGAGGAACCATTGTATTTGCACCTCTTAGAAGTTTTACAAGTGCAGGATAACATCAAGTGATTGGCAGTTGGCATAAGGAAGCTCCTACACTGCCTCAAAGTCCATAGTGTACAAAGGCTGCCAACAAAGAAGACTGTGAACCCACATTAATTAGGTCCAATGACTGACCAGATGTTAGCAAGTACTTACCTTGATGAATTATCACAAGGATAGAAAAAGAAGGAGCCCTGAATTTTGTTCTGATTCATCTAGTATTGACTACTACTAGTGCTGATTTCTCCTCAGTTGCATGCAGCTAGGAATCTGTGAGGCATGTGAGAGGTAGGTGAGGCATCAATACTCTTTTCCTTCTTCAATAAACAGGATCAAATCAGCAGACTAATATCTAGCTGAGTCCTAAGAAGCAAGTTGCAGACTCTCCAGCAATCAGTAGTCTTGTCCCAGATGTATCAGAGATCAGTAGTTTTATTATACTATTCTGTTGGCAGACGCACATTAAACAGCTTAGCAGAATAGAACTGTGAAATGGTCCAAAATTTAACCTGAAGAGGTTCCCACTAAACTGACAGACAAATTAGGGAAATCCCACACAACTCCAACATAGAAACAAAAAGGCGCTGGCCCTTTGCTCCTTCTCTCACTAGTAAAACAGTAGCACTAATACCAAGATGACTCCTGGAAAGTGGTTCACGGTCTCAACAGAAACTGGTAATATCTAGGAAGGATAGAAATTAATATCCTTCAGCTCCTTTTCTCACCAGAATCATATCCATCGAAAACTTGCTTTCTAGCAATCAGTTAATCCTAAATCCTAAAAAGCCAAAACCACTACTTTCTCTGTCTCACCTCTTAACAAAACACCTATCACAGCTAAATCAAACACTAACCTTCTCAGGGTCATAATAGATGACCAACTCAAATTTGACCTCCACGTCCACAACTGCATTAAAAAATTCACCAAAAACTTGGTATTCTTTACAGAAAAAAATCTCGTCAAACAAAGCCAAAATCTCCCTCTCCCATGCCTACCTTGTCCCTAGACTACTTTACAGCTTGTAAATCCTCACCAACCTTCAGATCTCAAACATAACAAAATTAGAAACTGCCTATAATAAAGTTTCCAGATTCATAGCAAATCAAACCTATAAATCTGACCACTGTCTTTCTCTTAAGAGCTTGAACTGGCTAGAATTTCCCCAACTATTTCTCCCCCAGCAACAAATCATTCATTCCATCTTGTATCTGCACTCCTTCTGTCCAAACATCTCCTCACTTGTTTCCCTCTACACCTCTCCTTGGACTCTTGGAAACACAGACCAAAATCTACTTCAGATCTAGAAACCTAAAAGCAAAATAGGGTGAAACTTTTACAGCTACTCCCCTGCCCTCTCTTGGAACAAATGTCTACTGGATATTAGATGCATTAAGCAACCAAAATAATTTAAAATTGCCACCAAACACCTTTTAAAAAGCCCTGGACCTGCCACTGCTCACACGCTCCCTAACTGTCAACCTCACCTCCTCAGCTATCTCCTACCAAACTTCCCCCTCTTTTTTCTTATCCTTTTCTCATCCTTATTTAAAAACTGTAACTGTGACTTCTACTTGTTACTAGCTAGTCTACCTGTGCTGTCTACTTTAATTTGCTTCTTCTACATTCCTAGGTAGCTACATACAGCTACATCCTTAGTGACTATACTCTTGATAAGACTATAAGTTTGTATATAACCTTGGTGCCTTTACATTATAAATTGTAAATTGCAAAAGTTGTAAATTGTAAACTATGTACTAACTTTTTTAATACTGTACTGTACTTTTCATATATATTAACTGTGGAGCTTTTCACCCCGGGCCTCCTCTGAAAAAGGGCGATAGCTCATATAGACCAACCCAATCAACAAATGTCAAATAAATAAAATAAATAAATATTAGCATTTTCAGTGCATTTAACATGCTGACTTCCCTCCATCCCTGTGGTTCTCTAATTCTTTTTCAACCTGCCCCATGCTCTCTTGAATGACTTCATGGATTTACTTCCCATCACTCATTTGGGTAATTCATTCCATGTGTGCACACACCTCTCTCCATGTAAAATTGCTTTTACAGATACAGTAAGTAATTGGTCACTTCTATCTGCAGTTTGCATACTTTATACGCCAAGGTCCTTCCTATCCAGGTTGACCTCTTCACATATCTATGACATAATCTTCTGCATGCACAGTATATCTCTCCTGCTTCTTCTGTCCTCTGGTGAGAAGAGTATAACAACAACAGGTCATCTAATGTCTGGTCATAATCTTGTCTCCTCATTCCATGCACCTTTCTGGGAGCTTTCCTCTGGAATCCTTTCAGAAGCCAGATGTCTGTTTCTTGCTTCTGGAGTTTACCCCCCCACCCCCAAGTACTCCCCAACATTCTGTTCACTGCTGCCACTACCCTTCCAATCTGCTGCTGGTTATTGAAGGCGTACATGAATGCATTATCCTCAGCTGCTGACATGGTCAATGGCAGTGTTTTTGTAGCATATCGAACTTGTGCAAAAGCACTCCATGCATTTCTATCACCCTAAGTAGGAATCTGAATCTCTGATCATATTCTGCCTTCTACGATTTGCACAGCTTCAGCTTATTCTACTGTACACAGTTTAAGTTTTGGCCTACTGTTTCTTCCATTTTAATTGATTTTTGGGACAATACATCACATGAAATGCTCTCACTTATCTGATTGTCAGTTTTAACTACATCATGGATCCTGTATTTTTTTTTTTTTTTGCATAAATGCTTCAGTAATATTAATATAAGCAGAAAAAGAAGCTTTTAAGCTTGTTCAGTTCATTCAGCCTAACTAGTTTAGCACTGTGTAGTGATATGGACTATTATTTTTCCTGTCACTCACTATTCCTCCTTGCGTTATTATTCCTATCCTAAGTAACATGTAACCATTACTCTGTTTTGTTCATGATTAGTGCATGAAAAATATTTGCAGCAACTGCTCCACAAGAAGGATGTTTTGTGGTTAATTTATTCTCCAGAATTTCACTTTGTTCTTGCAGTTTTAATCTCGAAAGCCTTTGATTGCATCCATACATCTATGGACACACTTTAAGCAATTATCATAGCAATAACCCACGCCTGGGTGTGGGTAATGCTGGATTTACTCACGGTTGGCGTGGTTTGTTCCCGAGGGCGAAGCCCGAGGGACCAAACAAAGCCAACCATGGGTAAATACAGCATTACCCACACCCAGAAGTGGGTTATTTCTATTATACCATGACATTATTTAAGAAAAGAAACTATTACTTTTCTTAAATAATGGCATAGTATAATGCCTGTTTGCTGCCCTTCCGCAGATGTCTGACATCCGCGGCAGTTCTGATGTACTGCGCGCCTGCGCAGTACATCAGAGCTGTGGGCAAAAGCAAAGGAGAAAGCAAGATCTCCGTTGCTTTTTTTTTTACAGTTTAAAACTGTCCATTGCTTATTTTAAAACTGTCTCGCTATGTTAAACCCATTTAACATAGCGAAACAGTAAAAAAAAAAAGCAACGGAGATCTTGCTTTCTCCGTTGCTTGTTTTTTTAAAACCTGTCTCGCTATGTTAAATGGGTTTAGCATAGCGAGACAGCTTTAAAATAAGCAACAGGGATCTCTGTTGCTTATTTTAAAGCTGTCTTGCTATGTTAAACCCATATAACATAGCGAGACAGTGTTTTAAAAATAGAGTTATACTAACGGAAAAAAGTCCGGGCAACCGGACCTTTTTCCATTAGTATAACTCGATTTACAATGTGCACGCTGGCCAATCAGCGTGCACGTTTTGGAATATTAATGGGGGGTCATGGTATAATTACAGTTAACTATGCAACTTTACTTTTTGACTGTTTATATTTATTCTTCTTCTGTCCCCTTACACTCCCACTGTATCTGTGAAGCCCTACCACTTCTCCCCTCTTACTATCACCCAAACACAATCTATACTGAACTTTTATCTCTTTCTTTACTTATAAACTGAAACTACTACCACTCTCCTTATCACGTACCCATGTGAAGCTTCATGAGGATATTGAATTGCATGTTGACATTTACCTCTGCATATGGCAATCTTAGTCTAACTCCATGTCCCATCATAAATATGACAATTTTAGTATAATCTCCATCATATGTATGTATGGTAAACCTAAAACTCTTAGCTGCTCATACACAACTCTTATGAGGTTCACTGTATTACAATGGAGTGCCATACTAATCCCAACTTTCTTTACCTGTTAATTTCTCATGATGTTAAAGAACTCTAATTTGCAGTTTAGTACTAGGATAACTGCCTTTGTGGGCCATTTTAAGCCTAGTCATTTACCCCATATGAGACTCAAACCCTGCACCTTGTGCTTGTAAGGTAAGCACCTTAACCATCAGGCCAACCATCTCCAGTTACCAAATGGCTGCTTGATCTCCCTTCCCTGTATTTAAACACCACACCTACTGCACGTAAGGCTGTGACTCTAACCACTTAGCTATGTGGATATGTAACAAAGGTTACAGAGCTATAGAACTAAAGACGCTGAGTTAGTGGGGATGCATGAATCATTGCTGAGAGACAGAAATGACTACTATATTAAAATGAAAAAGAAATACATAAACTAATGTGAGTCTATTGTATGTATGAACAAAGCTGTGAGTGTGTTTAGAACACTATAAATAACTAGCATGCAGAATAGAGCTACATGGACCCACACGTATGAAAAGTTAAAATAAATTTAAACTCTAGCAATACTAAACAGTATAATTCTGTCAAAATACAGTATAATTGGAAAATACTTCAATCCATATGGCAGCTAAGAAATGCAGAGTTTTGCTTGGTTAAGGTGACACAGTTAAAAATGAGAAGTGTTCACTTCAGCAGTAACTGTTATTATCAAGGTTTGGTTATCAGTACGACAAAATGCGTGTTGTGAAAATAGATGGCCTGTGGTTTACCAAGTTTGCCAATGACTGCAAACTAGGCGCAGTCATTGAGTCCCCCAATGATGTTGACATACTACAAATAGGGCTTATACAGACAAATGATTGGTGACAAAGCCATGGACATAAACTAAATGCAAAAAAATGCATTATCATTCCTTTCAGCAAAGGGGAAGTCCCTGCAAATTACAATATTAACAATAACTCTCTTAGCTCAAACCCTGTGGTGAGAGATTTGGGAACACGGGTTTATAGCAACCTTAGCTTCGAACACCATGTGTCCACAATGGCAAGGAAGGCCTTCTATGTTGCACATCTTATAAGTAAGGGCATCATATCTAAAGCTAAGGATGTTATAACTTAACTGTACTCATCCCTCATCAGACCACTAATAGAATACAATCCTCCTTTCTGTATGCACCTCACCAAACATCTGCATCAGCTGGAGAGCCCTTAGAGGTGCCTCACCAAGGAAATTCAGGGCCTTCAACACATGACTTACATGGACACACTGAAGTCCCTGTCACTGTACTCTATATCTTATAGGCTGTTGATAAGTTTGAGTTTTGCTTGGCCTACATTGCAGTATCGTACCCTGCACTAATGGAAATGGTGCATATCTGCAACACTTGGGACCAATGGGGCCTTGAAATACATATTGGGAATGACACTGTTTGGCAACCTGCATATAGCATTGTGCTGGTAACTACGGGATCGTTGAACTGTTATTAACGGACACTTGTGCTAGATATATGATTGTATATACTAGTCATAGCAATCTGGTGTATTTTTCCTTAATTTTAGGGATACGCCTAATCAGTCTGATTATACTATACTGTTGTTGAGTAAGGAATTCATGCTTGATGTTTTTGATATTCCAATGCAGTTCACTGTTTCTGTTCATATTTAAAATTCAGTATTCATGTATATACACGTGTATCAGCTATATTTTTGTCACTAAATGAACATCTAATAAGTGTATAATCCTTTTCTACACAGGAATCAGCCCAACAGTTCTGACCCTATCAGTTCATGTATGGGAAGGAATCCAAGCTTGTTTTTTCCTTCTATTTTGACTATTCTAGCTTTTGATAGCTCTCTAAAATAGTTTCCTATTGACAAATGTATGCTTCAGCTATGTTTTGCAGGTTTTAACACTATTTACACTTCATTATTTTTATATTAGAATTGCCTTACTGATTTATGCATACTTGATGACCTCATGATAGGTTTTATTTTTCCTTAAGATTAATATACAATCTGATTGATCAAACCTATTGGGTATTAGGAACATATATGTCTATGCATTCATAATATTGGTTGAACTATCACCTATGTGATTATTCTTTGGGCATTTAGCTCTACATTTCAGGATTTGTTTGCATACACATCTTGATACAGTTGAAATCTGCTTCGGTTCTCTAGTTTGATTAACCAAGGATGTAATAGCTGATATTACCTATTTATTTGAACAAGAACCTTTATCTTATTTTTTATCAGAGTCATGGTTTTTCAAGTTGAGACTGATTAATGATTAGACAGATCTTTTTGGTCATTTTTTGAATATATTCAACCATATGGTATAACAGCTAGATTCTAGCAACTGTATAGACATTTTACACTTGTCTGGGTCCCTGCGATCTTATTGGATAGATTGAGGATACACCAAATATCACTACTATGGCATCTGGGATGGGTTAATTCCTTACCCACTATTTGATCTTGCATCATTCTCTAATAATAATTTTCCTTTACTTTGGATCGTAAGCATTCTACACCTAATCATATCGGGTCATCCACAGTGCTCTGTTTATTCTATCTAAATGTATGAACAATAACCTTTTATGTCCTGACATCTTTAACTATAGACAGCATTCCTTTCTTTGATCAGGACACACATATCTGATCTCATATTATTTTTATTAGACTGCCCAGGACCTGGACTCCCCTGTGATCCAAATTGTCATTGGCTTATATAGATATCTTTGATTGAAGTATTTATATTTGGACTAATTTGCTCTGACAATTTTTCAATTTGCTCGGTCTGGCAGTACTGTTTTTCTCCTTTCCAGTTGACGCAACTTATGGTCATGGATCTTCAGAAATTATTATCTGGCTTATGTTCTGATAAGGATGATCTTAAGATATTTGGAATTGGTATTGGTTCGACTGAAATTAATAATTTGGAAACAATTGATCCAGTTGACGGTTGCGAACACTTATTTCAGAAGTTAGGTAAACAAATCAAAATGCTTAGAACAAACAACTGGCACCACAAATTGTTCAAAGCATATCAGGTGCAGAAAATATCCCCCAGGGGATTAAGATGCAAAATACAACCACTGGTTGGTACACCAGATGATGCTCTGCTTAAGGATTGGCAAATGGCACAACAGGAGGCCGCCATGGCCAGAGTTAATATATTGGCATCATTCTATGTGAGAACGGTACATGCCAATACTCTGGAAGTGGAAAAAACTTGTAACAACCTCAAACAGTTTGAGGAAAATACAAACTTCCAAAATTGTCTTAGCAAATTATCCAAGGAGATATCCGTTTTGGAAAACAACCTCAAAAGTAAAAAACTTCACAAATTTACCCGAGATAAGGAGGATTATGAGAGGGGCAGACACTTTGAGTCACAGAGTGGAGTCAGGTTCGCTCAGGGCACCAGGAATGTTTCTTTTGTATGTAAAAAGAGGCCCAGGTCCATTTTGAAAAAGACAGGACTTAGTAACACCACCTCTGGTGACGAATCCTCCACCACAGACACAGAAATATTGAGCACTGGGGAATCACCACATGCCAAAAGGGGAAGAAAAACTGAGGTCCCTTTAGGGGCAGAAAACATCGGGCAGGAAGGAAACATAGGGGTAACAAGTCTAGAAGAGCTATTCATGTCAATAGTGAAATAAGTGAACCATGTACCAATGTGTTAAATATCTCTAAACATGTTTTATCTGATGACCAATATTCTTTACTCAATAAAGGTCTTGGTTTTATCCCCGGATTTTTCATTGATGAAAGCTCATTAGTATCTGATACCATAGATTTTTGTAGAAAAATTAACCTCAAACTGTTTTTCAAACAACAGGATAAGTCTGATGATACTCAAAGATCATCTGATTTCAGATTTCATAAATCAACATTCAATCCTCCCATGGATAAACATGTTGCTGTTTTTCAGCAGGCCGTAATCAAGGATATACACTTTCATTTAAGTTCAGAGGAGAGTATGAGGCATAATCTCTCCAAGAAAGAGCAACTAGCCTTAACACAACTTAAAAATAATACTGATATTGTCATCATTCCTGCTGACAAAGGGGGTGCGGTGGTTGTTATGGATACCGATTGTTATCGGGATGAAGGTAACAGACAACTATCTAACCATCATCACTATATGTAAATGGACATTGACCCACACCCAGTTTTCAACGTGAAATTCATGATTTCCTGGAGCAAGCAGTGGAAGCAGGTATTATTTCAGATAAAACTAAAACACACTTGATAGTCAAGGATCCTGCCAAGCAATACCTCTACTTATTACCCAAAATTCATAAATCTGTCCATAAGCCACCTGGCAGACCCATAGTATCTGGTATTGGGTCACTCACTGAACCGTTATCCATTTTTCTTACTGGAAAAACTTAAACTGCTATTACCACTTATTCGAGCTAGAATCCAGGATACCACCGAATTCCTACAGATTGTATCGGAATCTCAATTGGAACCTGAATGGTTAATGTGCACCCTTGATGTAAAATCTTTATATACCAGTATTCCTCATTGGGCGGGCTTAATGGCTTTGGAGTTTTGGTTAAATAAATCCAACATGTATCCACCAGGATTGAATACACTACTGGTATGCTTGGCTGAGCACATTCTTACCAAAAATGTGTTCTACTTCCAACAAGATTGCTATTGGCAACTTCAAGGCACGGCTATGGGTGCTTCATTTGCACCCATTTACCCAGATCTCTTTATGGGTTTTATTGAAGAACAGATCGTTTATGATCCAATGCATAACATATATTTACCAGAGATTGATATATGGAGAAGATACCTGGACGACTGCTGGCTAGTGAGGAAAGGAGGTGATGAGTATCTCCAGGAATTTATTGAGCATCTCAATGGTAAAATTTGGGGCATCGAATTCACTGTGGAGTATCATAAGAAGGAAATACATTTTCTGGATGTCCATTTATCAAGAGAATTGGACAATACACTCAAAACTTCTGTTCACAGAAAATTCCCACAATACAATACCCTTCTGCATGCAGACAGTCTCCATCCAAAACATATTATCAAAAATATACCAAAATCTCAGTTTCTCCGGATTAAAAGAATATGTTCTTCTGAGGATGATCTCATTACACACCATGATGACTTAACTAATAGATATTTGTCCAGGGGATATTCCCCACAGATTATTAATTCTGCGGCCAACTGGAGCAGTAACAAACCCAGGGACTCCCTTCTGCAGTATCAAACGAGACGGAGAGAGACAAGTGCTGATTCATTACCACTTATGGTAGGAATAGCAGAAACTTGATAAATATTATTAACAATCATTGGAACATACTCAACTCACATCCCCTTTTAGAAGGTTACCTTGGGGAACGGTGTTATTTTTCATATAGGAAGGGCAAAACACTTGGTTCTCACTTCTCACATTATAAAAAAGCAAGCGTTAAGGATGACAGTCTCTCTTAGAGGACTCTTACAGGGGACAAACTCACAGGTATATTTCCCTGTGGTCACTGCAGTTTCTGTGGTTATATTTTTAAAACCACCAGTTTCACTAGTAAAAATACTGGTCACATTTACAACATTGAATTTTTTGGTAACTGTAGTTCTGACTGGATAATTTATCTTGCTACATGTACTTGTCAGGCCTTTTATGTTGGACAAACTTCAAGGCAGTTCCACATAAGGATTTCAGAACGCCTAGGGGACATCAGAAATCATAGAATAACTAACGCATTATACAGACATACAGTCAAGCATCCCACTGCAAAATTCTCCTTCATCATTATTGATCATATAACTGGAAACCGATCATTCAAAACAGGATGGCATAACATTTTAAATAAGAAAGCGAAAAGATGGATCATTAAACTTGGGGGGCTTTTCCCTCCGGGATTGAATGACAAACTATGATTAATACCCTTCTCTAGTATCCCTTATTGAATAAACACAATCTTTATTTGTATTTATCTGTTTTGGAGACATCATCTCATCTGAATGACATTCCAGTCATATCATGGTAACATTCTTTTCTTATCAATCATTATGTTCCTTAGTACAGTTATTTAATATATGACTATAATATTTGCATTTTATTTGTATTTATGAACATAACTGAAATATTAAGAACTGATTAATACCATCATTCTATTTTCTATGTTAACATATTGTATTGTTTCTACCATATTATTGTTTAAATTAACCATTTTTGGTTTTTTGTTAACTACAGGAAGTGATGTCATTCTTTTTTGGAACTATGGAAGCTATTTAAGCAGGTGATTTTTTCAAACACATGGAATATACTACTGAAGAAAGCTTTGTGCTGAAACCGGTCTAGTTTCAGTTCAATAAAATTTGTATCCTCAGATCTTCTCTGGTGCTGGCTTTTTTTCTTTTCTGGATCAGCATATCTGCAAGTCAAATGGGACAAGATTCACTCACTATAGGGATCTTAACCTAGCATGTGACATTAACAAGACATGCTGGAGAGACAGATATGTCTCCCAGAGATTGTTACTCCTCTGGAGCAAACTGCCAGTTCACATAAAACAGATCTCCTCAATGACCCTATTTAAGTGTAACTTAGACAACTGGATGGGATACTGTAAATTTACCCTGGGGAGTGTCGACTATATCCATCTTAGCTAAGGGCAGTTGGTGCTGATCATATACTTGCATTAGGCTTGGTCAATAAGGTAACAAAGGTGTAACATGGCTAGGCTTATAAAGGCCCTAGGGCAAATAGCCTAGTAACCTCCTCTGAACCTATGAACCATGCACAGCTCTTAATAGGTGAAAACTCAACTCTAGTTGTTTTTTTGTATTGGAAGCCCCCTGCACCCTCCAAGCCTCCACACCCCCAAACTTACATATACCAGCTCATAGCTGCACCAACTCCAAGAAGGCAGAAATCTCTCAAAACAAGTCAGTCATTGCTGGTGTGGTTTCTAAGTGTGCACCAACAATGATTTCCTATGGAAAACAACACTCAGTGTTATCTGTTTCATCTTTTTTCTTCCATTGATGTTCAAAGAATTTCCCCTTGATTAATTTCTGAAGCAAAATCGATAACATAATTGATGCAGCAAGCAAGAAAAAATCATGTGCTAATCACAGTGGTGCCTGAGACTGCCTGAGTAATGTTTCAGTGGGGAAACTATAAGGCAAATGTTGCTTATGCGAACTAAAATATTACTAGCAGACATATGACAAAACAATTAATCCTTTGTTACTTTTGGGACACAAAGAATTTCATAAAAATAAGGAGTGAATTCTATATAAATATGATTTTGGAAATGCTAACCATAATTCAAACTGAACTAACCATTATGTAACAATGGAAAGCAGAAACTACAAAACAGATGAGCAGTAAAAGAGCTGTGGGTTTAAAAGCAGTGTAGATAGAGGACTAAATCTCACCTGTACTGTATTATAAACCAAGGTGAATTTATTTATTTTATTTTACATTTGTTTTCTGGGGAAGTCTGACTGGACACAGGTCCTTTTTCAGCAGAGGCTTGGGGAGAAAAGCTACACATTACAGACTGAAGATATTCATTCATATAGAATATATCACAGATAGCCATTCATAACAAAAACTAACATAGTTAGATGATTACATATATTAACACTATGTTTATATACAAATCATTATCAAGACATTCCCAGTATCTGTCCCCTTCCCCTTATACATAGGGAGCAGGTCATCATTGCTCTTTCAAAGGCAAAAAATACAGCCTCCATGGGACCCTATAACATCCCAGACTGTATCCTGCATGCACTCAGGCAGGAACTCGCAGCACTATTAGGCACCTTATTCAACCAAAACCTGAGTACCATCTTTGTTCCAGCTGAGTGGAGGACAGACACTGTCATACCTCTGCACAAAGGTGGAGCGTCCACCAATCTGGAAAATTATAGACCCATCAGCCTAACTAGCCTCATCTGCAAGACCATGGCATGGATTATCATGGACCTCATTACCAAGGACATTGGCAACCTCCAAACACTCGATCCCACACAGTTGGCTTCATCAAGGGGAGGTCATGTCTGTTAAATTTAGCCAACTTCTTTGAGACAGTTACCAAAGCCATGGATGAGGGGAAGATGGTGCACACCGCCTACCTTGACCTATCCAAAGCTTTGACACTATTCCTCACTCGGGCATATTAGATAAACTCTCTCAACTAGGCATCAATCCATATGTTACCAGATGGGTAGCTAACTGGCTTACTGATAGAACCTACTTAGTCAAAATAGGGGAAGCCACCTCAAGCAGTAGACCTGTATCTAGCAGCATACCCCATGGTTCAGTCTTGGGGCCTCTGTTACTTGGGATATACTTTTCTGAGGTGCAAGCCAAAACCAGTGGGCTATGGCTGACCAAGTTTGCAGGTGACTGCAAGATGTGTGCTGCCATCAATTCCCCTAGTGATGTGGACATCCTCAAAGAGAGTTTCACCCAAACAAATGACTTGTGTGAAAAATATGGCCTCAGGCTGAATACCAAAAAACACATCATTATCCCCTCACTTGCCCTGTGCATGCTTACCTGATTCGTGAGTCTGTGTTTCATGATTTTCATCTCGGCATTGTGGTCCTAAGAAGATATATATATATATATATATATATATATATATATATATATATAAAATGCTGGTTTCTGCACTGCAGCTGTCCTGTCAATGCCACTGTAGGTGATGCTACGCAGTAGTTGGTTAATATATATACATATACATATATATATATATATATATATATATATATATATATATCTACATATAGAGATAATGCTGGTTTCTGCACTGCAACTGTCTTCTCAATGTCACTGTAGGTGATGCTACGCAGTAGTTGGTTAATATATATGCATATGTATATACATATATATATATATATATATATATATATATATATATATATATATATATATATAATGCTGGTTTCTGCACTGCGGCTGTCTTCTCAATGCCACTGTAGGTGATGCTACGCAGTAGTTGGTTAATATATATACATATGTATATATATATATACATATAGATAATGCTGATTTCTGCACTGTGGCTGTCCTCTCAATGCCACTGTAGGTGATGCTACACAGTAGTTGATTGATATATATATATATGTAATGCTGGTTTCTGCACTGAGGCTGTCCTCTCAATGCCACTGTAGGTGATGCTACACAGTAGTTGGTTAGCACTTCTTCAGTTGTCACCCTTAACAAATTTGCTTGGTCTATACCTGTTGGCCAGTGCACTCCATGAAGGTTTCATTGTAGTTGTATTGTTCAAAGCTGTGCTCTATTGCTCAAGGGTGCTATCAGTTGCTAGCCAAGCATTTAATTGCTATGGTATTGCTGTAGATTTCTACATGTTTGCACTGGCCTGTTATTAGTGTCATGGTGTATCCCTTTGTGTCACAGTATTGCTATCAGTACAGCATAGTAGCTGCCAGTAGCATAGCAAGGGGAGGGTAAAGGGGGAAATCACCCCAGACACAAATTATTGGGCACAGTTGAGAGTTCCTGTGGTAGTACTTAAGTACTGATACAGAAGCAGTTTGTCCTTTTTTGTTTTATGCTTTACTCAAAACATGAGGGGGAATGGATATATTGCTCTTCCTTCAGTAAGCTAAAGTCTTTTTTTATTTTTTTTGCTCTTCACTTGAAGAGCTAAGGGCATAGGGTGGGACCAAAGAGGGTGTTACTGGGCACTAGATGAGCCACCTATGGCTCCGATAGTTCCTGTCCCAGCTGTATTATTCTCATATTGTAAGAATATGTGTGTGTGTGTGTGTGTGTGTGTGTGTGTGTGTGTGTGTGTGTGTGTGTGTGTGTGTGTGTGTGTGTGTGTGTGTGTGTCTGTGTGTGTGTGAGTGTGTATGTGTGAGAGAGTGTGTATGTGTGTGTGTGTGTGTGTGTGTGTGTGTGTGTGTGTGTGTGTGATAGAGAGAGAGTGTGTAGCTGTGCTTAACTGCCCTTAGCTGCTCAGAATTAGTTGTGCCTTCATTTAGCTTTGTTCTCTTTCTACACCCTACACCTAGCCAAGCTATGAAGAGCATATCCTGAGCACTTAGATCAAACTAAATCCAAGACCCACCTGGACAAAATAGAAAGGAAACCTTCTTGTATCCCTTCTGTTGGCAGCTTTATAGCATATGTTGCTCTCAGATTTAATGTCTCCATGTCTTCTAGGTTTCTAGTACTATGATGGGACTGGACCCCAATTAGTATTCTTTCAGTCTGTGATGTTAGCCAGAAGACATACATACATATATACATACATACATACATACATACATACATACATAAAAATGTTTCAAGCACGGGCATTAATGCTCTTCTAGCTTGCCAATATGCCATAACACTTCTTCCCATAATAAATGTCCAGGCTGTTCTTAAAAATATCTAAACTAGTACTTGCTTTAATGTAATTTGGTAGTCTGTTCCAAGCATCAGCTACTCTGTCAGAGAACCAATTAGTACACTTCTCATTCCTATAGAATCTTCTACATAGGTTATTTGACAATTCTCTAGTACTTTTTGATAACCCCATACATTCCCAGAGGTAGTTGTTCCTAAATGCCCTATATACCTGAATAAGATCTCTTAAATATCTGTAAGAGACACTGTACAAGTTCAGATATTTTAGTCTTTCATAATAACTTAGATTTTCACATCCATGGATGCCCTTAGTATGTACGCAAGAGCCGGTCCAGGAGTCGCAGGAGACGGGGAAGGATAGAGTCCAACCCCACATCTCAGAGCAGAGGCCTGAACACACGGGCTCACAGATAAATGACTTGGTCTTTAACCTATCTTCTGTTGCTCTCACCAAAGAGGAACTCTCAGTCCTGAATAAAGGACTATCTTTCATACCAGCTTGTGACATGAATTTAGTTGATGCCATCCTAGACATTAATTTGTTTGCCAGGAATACAATGTTGAAAGTTATCTATGATGATAATAATGGGAATAATGTTGACAGATGCATTTTTAAGAAACCAAGTTGCTTTGTTCCTAATAATTCCCCTGCTATGAATGCCTTTGTAAAAATGTGTGAAGATGACCTTAGGAAAATGGCTACTTTGAAATCTAGTAATAGTTTTTACAATTTGACTATTAAAGAGAATGAGGCTCTACAAACACTAATTAATACAGAAGTTTTAGTTATTAGACCTGCAGACAAGGGGGGTGAAATTGTTGTGTTTGATACTGAAAATTATATGGATAGGATGTTTAGCATGCTTTATGATGAAAAAGTGTACATTATACTACAGAAATGTCAGGTTAATGGTATTATCAACAGACTGAATTTCTATTTATATGATTTGCTCATGACTAACCAAATAGACTACAATTTTTTCAACTATTTTAGTGTAGAACATCCGACTATACTAACAATGTATGGTCTTCCAAAAGTGCGTAAAGATCCACAAAATCCCCCACTTTGACCTATTGTATCAGGAAGAGGTTGGCTCACAGAGCCAATGTCTATATATGTAGAAAAACAGCTAAGATTTGTGTTGAATAAGATAACTACTGTCCTCTGTGACAGCAAACAGTTCTTAGAACATCTTTATAACTGCGCTGAAACTCAACAAGCTGTAGATTACCGTTTAACTGATGTTATCTTTGTTACATTGGACGTGAACTCTTTGTTCACAGTTATTCCCAATGATGAAGGGATTGAGAATGTCAGGCAGTTTCTTACCAAGGAGAGCAACTTCAGCAATACCAAAACCAATATGATATGCGCCCTTCTAGACTTGATTCTAGAGAATAATGTTTTTTTGTTTGAAAGAGAGTTTTTTCTTCAGAAAGTGGGAGTTGCTATGGGCACGGCATGTGCCAACACATACGATAATATTGTTTTGGCCTAGTGGGAGAAAGAAATGTTTTTTACCTCCGACATGCACAAGCAGCACATTATGTTTTATAAACGTTTTGTGGATGATATCTTCTTTGCTTGGCATGGTGATGAAACACAATTAGATACATATGTTAGGTTCCTTGATAACACAACTGGATACCTATCCTTCTCCCTTAGTCACTCCAAAGGTGAAATTAGCTTTCTGGATGTAACTGTGAGTAAGAATATGTTTGGTAATATCTCGACCAGAATACATAGGAAGGATTGTAGGAAGAACAACATTCTTCACCGCTCCAGTATGCATCCTAGACACATTACTAAGAATATAGTTAAGAACCAAGTCTTACGCTGCAAGAGACTACATACAGACAGGGAAGAATTAATGGAAGCCATGAGTCGTCTCACTACAGAGTTTGTTGAGAGAGGATATAAGAAGTCTGATATTGACAGAGCGATAGTGGAAGTAGATTCATATGAAAGTTACAAAACCAAACCCTACTATTCAGATGAGCATCTAGTGAATGCACTCCCAGAAAGGCCGATCTCCTCAACATCTGTGAATAGGCTATGTCTTACTTTTTCTAATGATGTCAACAAGATGTGACATCATTAAAAAAACTGGCCCATTCTCATTACTGACCCTGAAATCAGTCGGGTTGTTGGTTCTATACCCATTTTTAGTTTCAAAAATGGCAAGAATTTGAAAAAGAAATGTTGTTACAAACAGAAGAAAACATGTGACAGGTTTGTCTCTCAGCGCAGAGGGACTTTTTCTTGTAGAAATTGCAGAATTTGTAATAGTATTTGGTCTACTTGCATGATTTTACACCCTGTGCATCAGAAGCCTGTAGAGTTTTTATTTTATGCAGATTGCTCTACTAAGAACATTGTGTATTTTGCTAAGTGTAATCTCTGTAGTGCATTCTACATCGGTAAAACCAATAGAACTTTAAAGGAAAAGGTAATGGAACACCTTAATGATATTAGGAACAGTAAGCTCACCAATGCACTAGCCAAGCATGTTTTAGATTGTGGAGACCAGCACAATTTTACATTTTAGGTTTTGCAAAAATTGAATGCGAGTTTTAATGAAACTGAATATGCTGAATTAAGGTGGATAGTGAACTTCAAGGCATACTTATCACCTGGCCTTAACAGTGCTGTGTCCTTAAAACCTCTCTTGATAAAAGAGGGCTACTTCACTGATTTTTAAAAAATTTTTATTGGTTGTTGGTTTTATTTAAACCTTGTGTGCGAATTTATTTGTGTATTAAGGTCTGATGAAGAGGACTGCCTCGAAAGAGCTTACCTAACTTTGTGTTTTGGAATAAATTTCAAGTATTTTATTCTCCAGCCTACAAGGCTCTTTACTCATACTTATATTTATATTCTTGGGTTCTTCGTTCCACCATCTCTCTACTTCCTACAATGACTTCATTATGTTTGATTTCCTAGACTTTATAAATCTTTTTATACAACCTATATTTCTATAACTATCATTAGCCAATTAGTTGATAAGATTAGAAAAATTCATAGCTGAATCTACCCATATACCCAGGTCCTTAAATAAGTCTACAGTTTCAATCACTGTATGCTGTATTAAATATACACCTTTCAGTTTATGTCTCACAAATCTCATATGTTTAGTTTTTGATGTATTTATCAACGTATTATTCTCCTGTGCCCAAATGGTCAATTTAGTCAAATTATTTTTCAGACATCCCTTAACTGTAACACTTGTAATCAGTTTACCCAATTTCAGGTTGTCAGCACTGACCTCTGTGGAACCCCATTAGTGACAGGTCTGCTGGTTGAGGTAAAGTCCCCAATTTTGACTGAGTGTGATCTGTTGGTGAGCCAGTTAGCAACCCACCTGACAACATAAGGGCTGATATTCAACTGAGAGAGTTTGTCAATGATTCCTGAATGTGGGATTGTGAAGAAGGCCTTAGCTAAGTCAGTGTAGACTGTATGCGCAAATTTGCCTTTGTCTATGGTACTGGTGACATTTCTAAAGAAGCCCACCAGGTTTAACAGGCATGACCTGCCTTTGACAAAATCAAACTGTGCTGGATCAAGGGTTTGGAAATCACCTATATTCTTACTTATAAGATCCATGATGATTTTTTTCCATGGCCTTACAGATAAGGTTGGTTAAGTTTATGGGTCTGTAGTTCCCATGGTCTGTTGCTGTACCCCTTTTATGAAGGGGGATGATGTTTACTGTTTTCCATTCAGCAGGAACAAAACCAATACTCAGGCTGTGGTTGAAGAAAGTACCTAATGGGGTTGCAAACTGATGCTTTAGACCATTTAAAATCCAACCTGGGATGCCATCCAGTCCCATAGAAGCTGTGTTTTTGGCCTTGGAGACAGCATTAATGATTTGCTCTTTGGAGATGCAAGGTGGGGGAGATGTATAAGGTATGCTTTGCATAATGATTGGAGGGGACAGGGGGGAGAAATTTTTGCCAAACCTGTCAGCAAATAGGTTAGCTATTTTCACAGGATCAGTGTGTGTGATGCCATCCACAGCTAGTTAAGCACACATCTGGGTCCTACCTTTTAGATTACTGATATAGATGAAGAATGCCTTACGGTTATCCTTAGCTATGCTTGTTATTTTTTTTTATAAGTTGCCCTTAGAGGATTTTACAAATTGTCTTATTTGTTTGTTTAAGTGGATGAGGTTGTTTTTCCAGTGCTGGGACCTCTCTTTTTTATCCTTAGACAAAAACTTCTTCCTCTTGTTGTATAACATATTAATGCTAGATGTCCACCAGGGAGGCTTGTTTTTCGTGAAGATCTTGTTTTGATCCTATCAGGTATAGATGTGTCAATACATTTGTATAAGTGATTGTATGAGGCATTTGTGTATAGCTTATTATAGTTGTCAATGCCATCTGTGGGAACAGGAGTTTGGAAATTATTTATGCCATCCTTTGGGAGAGTGTAATTAGCTTTGGTGAATTTTGTTAGCCTGATTTCACCTAAGAGGGGTTCAAGTTATATGGCTACTTCAAATGTGACTGATTTGTGATCAGATTTAACCAGTGTGGGTCCTATAGTTGTGGTGGTGCAATGATCACTCTTGTTGGTGATGATCAGATTGAGAATATTTGAGCCCCTTGTGGGGTTGCATACTATTAGTTCCAGAGCATTAGTGTTAACTAAATCTAGGAACCTTTGTATGAGCATGTTGGTACTCATATAAGTTTCCCAGTCAATGGAGGGATAGTTAAAATCGCTCATAACTAGAGTGTTTGGTTGTAATTTGATTGACTCAAGTAGGTCCAAATAAATAGCATGAGTATCATGGTTCATTGAGGGGGGCCTATAACTAATAGGTTCATACTTACTTTCATACTAGGCTATCTGCCCTAGGGCATTTATAAGCCTAGCCAGAATGTGTGTGGCTTTCACCACCCCTTAGGATGAGAATACTATACCCATTAGTTTGCTGTGCCTCTGTCCAGCAGTGATACAGAGATGATTCCCGGGGTAAACCTACGATCTCCCATCCACTCATCAAGATTTCTCTTGAACAGAGTCAGTGAGGGGCTCTGCCTCACATGGACTGGAATTCTGTTCCATAGTGTAGGGAGTCTCTGGGTGATGAATCTGTCCCTCCAGCACGTCCTATTTATATCCGTGTTGAGGTTTAAGTCTCTTGCTCTCGTGGCTCTGGTGGATTTGGATTTTTTAGGTGGAGCATGTCCATTAATTCGGGTTGGACATGGCCTTGTATGTCAGGCACAGATCACCTCTGAGCAGACGGTATGCGACTGAATAGAGCTGGAGTTTCTTCAGTCGGGCATCGTATGACATATGTTTGAGCCCCTTTATCCTTTTGGTGAGGAACTTTTGGGGTCTTTCCAACTGCTGCAGGTGTCGGGTAAGGTACATTCTGAATGGGGCGTTGTACTCAATCATTGGTCTGATAAGTGAAGAGTACAGGGGTACAATGACCTCTCCTGATCTGGATGTGAATCCCTTCATGATCAGGTGGGCAATGTAGAAGGTCTTCCTAACCACTTTGGCAATGTGAGTGTCAAAGAGAGGTTACTGTCAACTTGGGTCCCCAGGTCCCTGATAACTTCTTCCGTGTTTAATGGATTACCACCTATGTGGTAATTAGGGGTTACCTTGTTTTTCCCAAAGGGTATGACTATACATTTTTTGGCATTTAGCTTAAGGCCATGGCTCTGGCATCAGTTATCCATTTCTATGAGACCTTTCTGGAGGATGTCTGTGTCTGATGGAGTGTCAATTATGGTGCCCAGTTTGCAGTCATCTGCAAATTTTGTCAGCCACAATCCCCCTATGTTTGCCTGCACTTCAGAAAAATAAATGCCGAACAAGAGGGGGCCCAGGACTGAGCCCTGTGGGACACCGCTCAAGACCGGCTTTGAGTCTGACATGGCACCAGCAACTCTAACCCTGTGTGTTCTGTCCTTGAGCCAGTTTGCAACCCATCTTGTGACATATGGGTTTACATCTAAGCTGGTGAGCTTTTCTATGATGCCCGAGTGGGGTATTGTATCGAATGCTTTTGCTAGGTCAAGGTAGGCTGTGTGAACTGCCTTACCCTCATCAATGGCCTTAGTGACTGTTACGAAAAAGTCGACCAAGTTCAAGAGGCAGGATCTGCCCTTGACAAAGCCAAATTGGGTAGGATCCAGTGTCTGTAGGTCCCCAATGTCTTTATTTATGAGTTCCATTATGATCCTCTCCATAGCTTTGCAGACAAGGCTTGTCAAGCTTATGGGGCGGTAATTTCCAGGGTCCGTAGAAGCACCGCCTTTGTGGAGTGGGACCACAGTTGCCGTCGCCATTCTTTGGGCACGATCCTGTAGTAAGGCTAAGATTAAACAGCAGCCTTATGTGTGGGTTTAGTTCCTCATTGAGTTCGTGTAGCACACAGCCGGGGACACCGTCCGGTCCCATTGATGCTGTGTTTTTCTTTAGAGAGAGCAGCTCTCACCTGGGCATCTGAGATGTTTGGGAGGCTAGACTCTGGTGGGATAGATATTTCTCCTTTTGGGGAGGGAGGGAAAAAATTTGCACAGAACCAGTCTGACAGTATGTTGGCAATGTCTGTGGGTTCAGTGATTTTTTTATCATTTTGGACTAATACTGAGCATATCTGGGAGTTTCCACCCAGGTTTCTAACATAGCTAAAGAAGGCTTTATGATTGTCTTTTGTGTCATTAGCGATTTTTCTCTCAAAGTTGGCCTTGGATGATTTTATGAGTGATCGTAGTTATTTGCTAGTATTGATCAGAGATGCCTTCCCATTTAGGGATTTTGCTCTGTCATGTAGTAGCTTTCTCCTCTTGTTGTAGAGTTTGTTTATGGCTGGAGTCCACCAGACCGGGCGCCTGCCTTTGGTGGAAAAGGTCTTGATTTTATTAGGGATTGCTTGATCCATACATTCCTGGAGGTGCTCGTAGAAGGCATTTGTAAGGGTTTCAGCAGCGTGGGTTGTGGTTTCCACTGGCTCGGGGCCTTGAAGGATACCACTCCAGTCTTAAGAAGTGTGAAGTTTGCTTTTGAGAAGTTCTTCACTGTGGTCTTTTGCTGGGGGTGGGGCGGGATGTGGATCTCCAGTGAGATTAATTTATGGTCTGATCTCACCAATGAGGGATATACTTCCGGTGTGGAGCATTTTGTCCCCATGTTTGTGATGATCAGGTCTAGTATATTTTCTCCTCTTGTGGGAATGGTGACTAGTTGTTCCATAGCATTTGAGTTTATGAACTCAAGGAACCTTTGGGCTAGGGTGTTGGGGCTTGAGTAATGTTCCCAGTCTATGTTTGGGTAGTTGAAGTCACCCAATATGATGGTGTTTGGAGAGACATTTATACTCTCCAGTGTCTTCAGGAAGGCTGTGTGGGTTTCCTGAGTTTGATAAGGTGGTCTGTAGCATGTTACAAACTGTAGGGCAGTTTTACCTATGGTTAATTGCACCTGGATGGTCTCCGATGCTTCGTGCATTGCCACTAACCTGGAGGTGTGGGTATCCTTTATGAATATGGATACTCCCCCTCCTTTTGTAGTTCGGTCCGGATTTTGGGGCCAGAACGCATGATATGAGGTATAACCTGATAGTGCTGGGGTGCTCTCAGGAGCCTTGAACCAGGTTTCAGTCACAGCACAAACATCGATGTTCTCCATACTGAGGAGGGCTTCGAGGGCGTGCATCTTGAGGTTTAGACTTCTGGCATTGAGCAGTATTACCCTTAGTTTTTCTCCATTTTTGTTTTCTAGGGCGGTAGGTTTATCATTTGAGCCTTGCCTCAAAAAGGCACTATGGGGGTGGCAAGAGCCTTTGCCAATATCCGAAGCCTGGGTGACAGGTGCAAGCCGTCCTTGAAGCAGTGTGGCTTGTCAAGCATGTCATCCCAGGCAGACAGACATTGGATCCCCTTAGAATGACACCAGTAATTAAGCCAATTATTAAAGCTGATCATTTTGTCTCTGTATTGTGGCATCATTCTTGGTGAGGGTAGGATACTGCTCAGGGTCAGGGTCATACCGGCCTGGGCTACATAATCTGAGAGCTCCTCTATGTCTCTTTTCATGTAGTCCAGGGAGGTACGTCTCAGGTCGTTCACACCGGCATGGAAAATGACTGAGTCATACTTGTACTTGCTGTGGAGTGACCTGAGTGCTTATGTTATGTGGCGGATTCTAGCGCCTGACAGGCAGCTAACTGTGATCTTTTCCTTGTTCAGTCTGGTGAGTGGGACGTCAGTGTGTCTGACTATGGAGTCACCTATAACAAGTGTGTCTGGCATTGTGTTTGGCCTTAAGGGCTGTGACTGTTTAGCACACTGACTTTGAGAACTATGTGTTGCATGTCTTATGTCTTGAGGTGGCAGTTGCTTGAGTGTCTGCTTTGGAGGCCTCTGTAGTTTTGGTAGATTTTTGATCAGTGCCTCCGAGTATGTCTTTGTGTGTTTATGTGTTTGTTTTGCAGTTGTGATAGTTCTATGTGAAACTGGGTTTGTGGTATGCGTGGTTTCCTTCTCCTCCTGTCTGGTCTTGCCAGTCCTGAGTTGAGAGAGCTCAGCCTCCAGTTTGGCTATATAGTTGCATCTCTCACATGTATTTGTGTTTTGTGGGAGAAGGAGTGGGTTGTCTGTGTACATGAGGCAATTGTAACATTGCCTCAAGATGCCCAGATTCACCAGCTGAACAGGAGAGGACGCTAGCAACTGACCCTTCGACATGCTAGAAAAAGTGAAAAAGTTTGCTGTGTAACTGAGTCAGAAGGGACCTATAGGGAAATGGGTACTCAAGGGGATTCTAGGCTAATGTAGTACTTTGTTTAGTATACAAGTACTTTACCTATATAAAAATGCTTTAGGAGCAAGTGCTGAGCTATTGAGATAGAGAATAGACTGTTTAGATTGCAAGTAGAGAAGTTCTAAGGGAAAAATTGAAGAGCAGACTTTACGGAGCCAGAAATAGTTTAACCTTGTTTAACCGGCGCTGCCCGATGGTGCTCTATGGGCAACTCCACGCTAAATCACGCCAAAGCGCACTAAAGCGGGCTTTAAAGCAGGGGGTTGAAAAGACCTAGGAATTGACCCAAAATGGCCAATAGACTACAAGTTTCTGGCTGGAACCACTGCTCTAGGGACAAATAGGCTGCTCAGTGCTCCCCACTCCCACTGGTGAACAAAGAAGCTTCCCTTTATCCAAATAAGGATATGGAATAGCACAGGAACCAAGCCAAAGCCCAGAGATCAGCAAACTCTGAAGACTGGACTATTCTAGTTCAGTAAGGTAGGAAAACAAGATTTTTTTTTTTTTTTTTTTTTTGCAGAAAACAGAGGAATGATTCTTGAAGGGGGTCTTACCCACAGTTAGTTTAACATGGAGTAACTCCATGGAGTTTTTTTGTCTAACCAATCTAGAGGTGTATTTATCTTTGATGAAGATAGATACTCCTCCTCCTCCTTTGGTTCTTACACATTCATTTTGTGGTCTGACAGTGTGGAAGGCATTGTAGCCTTGTAAGGTTAGGGTACTCTCTGCAGCCCTGAACCAAGTTTCTGTGACTGCACAGATGTCAACATCCTTCAGGGAGAGGAGTGCTTCCAGAGAGTGAAGTTTCTGATTTAAACATCTTGCGTTTAGCAGCATAACCTTTAATTTATTTGTGAGTGATATCTGCACCTCGGAAATTTTGTTCTTGAGACCTTGCCTACAAAAGGCACTATGGGTGAGGAAGTGGCTTAAACAGTAACCAAAAGCATAGAAGTGACAGGTGAAGACCATCTATGCCAAAGCAGCGTGGTCTATCAACCATGTCATCCCAGGCTGACAGGAATTGGATCCCCTTAGAATGACACCAGAAACTAAGCCAATTGTTGAGGTCAATCAGTTTTGATTATATTGTAGTATCATCCAAGCATTGATCAATAATCAATGCTACTTTTGTCTTTCATCTTGTTCTACTATATCTGTTTATTCTCGCATCTGCCATTTGAATTGTTGGTAATGGATGATCCCATGTGATGTGCACTTTCTGATTCTCTATAATACTTTGTGGTTCATGTTTCAAATGCTTGTCAGCTACTTTTATATTGTAGAGTTTTGGACAATTCTCAGTGCAACAATCTTGCCACATTACAGTGCCTTTCTGTTAAGTAAATAGTGTAATGGGTTAAGGGGAAGACAAAACAATAACACTGACAAGTAATCACTCTAAAATATGCCACCTTTGAATTTCAATCCCTGAGATAATAATTTGCCCTTTGTCATGACTGAATTGTAAAGTGGTTTGCTATTGTTTTATGGTCACTGTAATGTAACTGATCAATGCAGAGTGTATCTTATGCATCTGTAAGCACTCCTTTATCCATGACTGTGTGGGATGCTGTCAAATGTTTTTGCAATCTATCCATGCTACACTTTGATTCTTCCCCTGTTTACAATTATCCATTATGGATTTATTTAGCAACAAATGATCCTTTGCTCCATATAATTATCTTTTGTCACCCTTTTATTCTATTGCCATGAATGAATTTTCTTCTAAATGACTATAAACTTAGTCTGCATCAATTCTGTTAAATAGTTTGTCCATCATTGGAAGGCAAGTTAGTGGTCTATACTTTTTAGGATGACTTACAAGTTCACTCTTAAGGAGAAGTATTGCTTTTACTGTTTTTAACCTATCTGGTATATATTCAGTATGCACATATAAATAGTTCTTTCTTAAGGTTAAATCTTTGTGTAAAGAAGTTAATAATTTTAGCTAGAAATTTGATAATGCATCTGGGCCTGGGGTTTTCAAATTTGGAGCTTTTCTTAATTTTGTTTAAATGTGTCTGGCTGTTACTTCATCCCATTTCATATCCTGTACATTTGAACTCCTTACTCTTTATTTTAACTTTACTTTCCATTCAGCATCTTTGTTGCGCTCCACCAGATCTTTTTCTCCATAATGTGTCTAGTTCTTCTTTGTTTGGTGGTCTTTCTATTCCTTTTGCTTTGTGTTGCAGTTCTGTATAAAACTTTTTGGGGCTATCAATGAATTGCTTATTTTGTACTTTTATATTTATCTGCATATCTTCTAAGTCTTTCTGCCTGTGCTGATATTTTTAATCAATTATTTGCAATAGTGTATGATGCATCCTGGTCTGTTCTGATAATGTGCATTGCTTTTATCACATCTAAATATTTTAATTGATCTGTTCACTCTTCTATATTCTTCTAACAATGACACTTCTTGTCTTAATGGCTTAATAGTTTTCTCGATTCAGTGCTTCCACAATTGCATTTTATTTCTTCTCTTCCTTTCCCTTATTATTCTGTATTTTTGTGGTAAGGCTTTGTCTGTTGTTAGTTGAGCTGCACAGTAATTGAACCTATTTACGTCTGTTATATCACATGAATTTCTGTTAATACTCTTGCTCATGTGTTTATCTGTTCTACCAGACCTCTAACATTTTGGGTCTTATTTACTTTCTGTAATCTATTTCTTTCATTGATCTTAGTATGTCTATCAGACAGAAGGTTCCAGAACATCTTCCTGTGACATATCCTCTTCTGCTGCATCCCAAGTCATCTGTTGCTCCTTCATATGGGAACTATCACTCTACAACATTGCCTGCATCAGAGTTGCCACTGTTTCCTGCTCCTTTGCTCCTTCCCTTGCTGTGTAACTCAGCTGAACTTTTGCAGTGTTTCCTATTGAAGGCAACAGAGCAACAACATGTGACAAGTGATCAGATACTTCCTGTTCTACCTGTTTCTCCTTAATTTGGGGGGGTAATTTTTCTATCATGGAGCAGCATTACCAGAGTTGGATTTTCTACACTAAATCCTTCACTTTGCGGGTAATTCATAACTTCAGTTTCTATTTCTTTAAATTTGTCATTGCTTATCCAATTTTCTTCTTTCCTCCTATGTTTTCTTATTTTTTGTATTGTAAATGTTTCCATTTCTGGGTGCCTGTATTTTTCTTCAAATATACTTGATAATGCTTTTCTTGTTTTGCTTAGTTTGGCTTTTTCCTTTGCATAAATATTGCACTATGCCAAATCTCTTTTTCTTTTCCCAAGTCCATATTTCTTTGTCAGATGTCTTACCTGTTTCTCCTTAATTTGGGATTTTGTTGCTCCATCAAGCTGGACCATGATCTGTGTTAGGCTTACTGCACCAAATCCTTCATTTTGCAGGTATTCCATAACTTTGGTTTCTATCTGTTGAGCTTCTACCTTAGTAATCTTCTGCTCTACATTCTCCCTTTGTGTTCTTATTTTTTTTTTTTTTGTATTGTGAAATTGTCCATATATGGGAGCCTTAGCCAGTATTTCTCTTCAAATATCTTTGGAGATGCTTTTTTTAGTATTGATTAGTTTGGCTTTCTCCTTTGCATAAATATTGGGGTCTACTTCATGTTATCGAATTTTGAAAATGTCGAACGGCAATAATATTGTAAATTCTGTACATCGAGAGTGTTGTTGCAGGATCGTGGTACAGTGAGGCTCAGGAAATTTGCCCTTTCCTCACTGTAGTGCGATCTCGGAGTTGGTATATATAATTAGCGGGGGGTGTGGGGGGTGCAGCCCCCCATAAGAACAGTTTAGCTGTATGGCATTTACGATCATATTGCCGTTCGACATTTTAGTCTTTCGACAACATGATATAGATGCAAATATTGCACCATAACATATTTTCCTTTTTCCCCATGTCCATATTTCTTTTTTGTACCTTTCAAAAATTTCTAGTTTTTGTTCTTTATATTTTCAAACTTCCTCTGTCACTTCTTTTTCCAGGTTGCCCAAAGATTCTTTGTAAATGTAATGCTTTTCATTGATTTGTAGTATTAATGAACATATATTTTTATTTGAAGCTTATAACAGTTTATCTTGTGCTAAGTACTTTCCTTTCATCTAATTTCTCTATTAATCATTTTAACTACATTATATCTGGAAATTCTGGCCTTCTTGCATAACAGTAACAATGCATAATTTCTTCCCTTTTCTCAATAACACACTCTAGCATTTTTGTGGCTCCTTTTAGGCCTGTTAGCTTTTGTGATTTTTGTGGATGACTACCTCCTTCTACAACAGAGAGGCCATCCTCCCCTTGGAGCCTGGCCTAACTCTCCTGTAGGAATGTTTCTGTGTCTTGAGAATTGTATGCTGCCATTTTTTCTAGTCCTTGCACCAGTGCGCACATCAGGATTGGGCACTTTTTTATTCCAGCTGTGTTTTTCTTTAACTTACCTCTCATCATGATATGTACTATATACAATGTAGCCTCTATATCAGAGTTTTATTTGTGAGATTTTGTGAAAACAGGGTATACCATGTGAAGGTACTCACCAAGACTTGACGATACCTTCAGTTTCAGCAATGTTACTGTCCTTTCCTTGCTGATTTTGTCTCTCCATTCTGAGTATATTCAGACCTATAAAAACTGCCATATGCTCAGAGACAATGACGTTCTCAGTGACATAAATAATTCAGTAAATCAATATGTGAGAGATGCAAATTATCTATGCAGTTTGATGACATCACTCTCACACAGTAATATGGTATGTGGGAATCATTCACTGTAACCCACATTTCTTCATAAACACCAAGCTGACTTATGATGAGGTTGTAAGAATGTCGCTGATGAGGTTGTAAGAATGTCACTACCCAAACCTCCTAGGATTAGGAAGACCATGCTTCAGCAGATATCATAGGATCATAGGTGTTACTAGGGTAACAGCCCTTGAGCCTTTTTAACCCTAGCCATTCATGCCTCAGGTTTCCCAGTTATCAGTGCCCATGAGCTAGAATGACTTTGGCATATGCTTGTGCCTTAGGGCATCCACAAAGTACTCCTATCCATAAGGGCCACAGGTGACTAGCCAGGGGTGAATTTGTGTTTTCCCAACCAGTGGTGCAAAGTGGATTGGAATAGGTTTAGGGAAGAGCTCTGTTTCACATTAATGTGCTCTGTTTCAGAGACAGAGTAATCAGGGAGACACATAGCTTTCCCTCCTGCATGCTTTGATTACATCAGATGTCCACCACCTCATCAGCACCATGATCAGAAGAAGTAAACAATCACCTGGAATGTGACTGCAAATTATCTACTACCTTAAATTCCAAGAGTAAAAGCACTAATATCCCAGTAATCGGTCATTCTGCTGTTGGGTGCACACACAAGAGTAGACAAAGACAGGCATACATTTAGCAGTCTTTCTGGTGTTATCATGCATCACAAGCAATCTAAAGCTCTTCTCCTCAGACAGCTATATCATTGTAAAGATAACACTTAATTCCTGGGTTTTGCAGCTACCATGCTTTCAGGCCTGCTGGAAACTGCAGTGGCACGTCCATATTTGTGAAGAACCACACCACCTAGAGACAGATTCACAGACACTCACAATCCGAACTCAGACTTACCCTGAACAAGAGAAACTATTTATTTATTTATTTATGCATTTAGTTATTTATTTATTTACATTCATTCATTCACTTAATTTGTTTTGGTTTAGCTAATCATTTATTTATTTATTTTTATTAACTGGGTTAGAGCACTGATTAACAATGACCGATTTCAGTCTCAGCCTGGGAACATGCAGGCAACAAATATTAGCGTTACTATCACAATGAATAGCTGTTAATATACTGGAATGGAAATAAGTAAACATAAAATCAAATTTGTATGCAATAGTGAGTAATAAGCAGGTGTTCAGTTATGTACAGACTTACAATAGAAAGTTGGAGGAAGGCATTGAGAGGGTAGATAGAATAGTGATTGCTGAATGTTATACTCTTCCGGAAAAGGTAAGACAGGTAGAGTTCTGCAACTACAGGTCAAAGTTAGGAAGGCAGCAAAGTAGAGTGGACCGACCACATAGGTTAAGTTAGGTCATGCATCTAGACTGAGTACAGTTACATTCTGCCTTCTAGATATTTACTTGGAGAGAGATTCCCAAAGTCTGGAAGAAAACCTAACAACTGTTACAGGGTTCCCAGATGACTACGTAAGATTTATAAATTTATTTGAGGAACTACTTATTACCAATAATGCCTTTACAATGAGAGGTATCAATCACTGCTCAATAAACTGGAACATCTATACCTCCACAATCAAGTATTTCCAGAGATTCTTAGACTTAATAAATAAAAACTTCCTTGAACAAATAGTTAATAAATGAACAAAAGGACATGATATTGATGCCCTGGTCTGAACTAATATATTCACTACATGTGCCACCCACCTAATTTCTCATCCTCAGGTTATGTCTAACCACAAACTTTGTAACCTTCTCAGTAAAATTCTGTCAACTCGCTGCAGTAAATAACTCTGAATTCAAGAATTTCAAATGGGCAAATCCCCTCAAACTATATCACAAGCTATCCAGATTCATTCGTAAGACCATCAGACATGAAAGAGTCAAAGCTATTATTTATACAAAGGAGTTTTATTCTCAAATAAATAAGTGTTTCAGTCTGACCACCCCAACTAGATCCTTTGCTAGTCCACCAACTTAAATAAACTATATAACATAAGAAAATAACTTCTTAAATGCACAGCAGATCAAAACATTTCTTGAATTAAAGACTGCATCAAGAAAGTAAATGTGGAACTAAAAGCTGGTATCAAGCCTGTATAGGCAAATCATAAACTTAAATTAGCTTCTGAAGTAAGGATATTATAAATTATTCTATAATTACATTAGTAAACTAAGAAATATCACCAAGGATTGCTCTAAACCTATTAAGAAAAGCACTTCCTACTTAGACCCAGTAGACATGGCAAATATACTAGTAGACAAATTTAGTGTAAAATAAACTTTGCTTCCTTGCTACATCTTAGCAATGGATGCTAACCTTAAACCTAAAGTATATCTTACCCACTACACAACACAATTCGGACACTCACCAAATAGACACACACACACACACACACACACACACACACACACACACACACACACACACACACACACACACAGACCAGATCAATCTCCTTACCTAAACCTTATGCTAACCTTAAAACACACACACACACACACACACACACACACACACACACACACACACACACACACTCAAACTCCCATCTTAACCACTTACCTATGTCAACCAACACAATGTCACCCACAACAGTATTCACACAAATGTCCCTGCACTCAAAATGAACAGCAGTTCACTTGCTTTGCACAAAGGATGTTAGCCAAGTTATCTGTACTAAGTCTGAATTTGTAGTGCCTTAAACTAATACACAATTCCATCTACACCAAGAACAACAAGGGTCGGCAATCTCAAAGTTAGTATACAGACGTAGAGGGGATATCAGAGTGCAGAACCCATTATAAATGCTTTAAGTGCTTATCAGTTCATTGGACAGGCAGTTTAAGTTTAAAAGTGCCAGGATGTAAAGGATTGTATCCCCTACCATTGATAGGAAGCTCTATCAGTGGGAAGTGCATATATTAACTACTAAATTAAGAGTCAGTATATAATAACAGAGATGGCTCAATGACACATTGTTTAGCCTTGATGATTCTCAGCACTATGTTCACCAGTTCATTTCTCAACTGAGGTGCAAGTTTGCACATGTTCCCACCGTCCCTGTAGGTTTTTATATGGTGCAACAGTTTCCTCCTGTGTGTGCATATGTGTGCGTGTGTGTGTGTGTGTGTGTGTATGTTCATATGTGGGATGTGTGTGTGTGTGTGTGTGTAAGTGTGTGTATGTTCATATGTGGGATGTGTGTGTGTGTGTGTACATGCATGTATATATACATATGTGTGTGCGTGTGTGTGTGTGTGTGTGTGTGTGTGTGTGTATGTTCATATGTGGGATGTGTGTGTGTGTGTGTGTGTGTGTGTGTGTGTGTGTGTGTGTGTGAGTGTGTGTAAGTGTGTGTATGTTCATATGTGGGATGTGTGTGTGTGTGTGTGTGTGTGTGTGTGTATACACACGTGTATATCTACATATATGTGTGTGTGTGTGTGTGTGTGTGTGTGTGTGTGTGTGTGTGTGTGTGTGTGTGTGTGTGTGTGTGTGTATCTTCTATGACAAGATGGCATCCCCTAGTTCAAGATGACCTTCTAAGCCTTGGATCCACTGAGTACTGAGATTGGCATTAACTTCTTCTTGACCCGCTACTGGACCATAACACAGACAGATAATGACTGGATGATTATATAATAATGCCAGGAATAAATATTAAATTGAAATAACTAATAATGCTTGTTTTTTTTAGATTCTTCAGAGCAAGTTTAGTTTTACACCATAGTGTACATACATTTGAAAAATTATTTGTACTGGAAATGAGATCTGCCCAAAGTTATGTAAAGAAATAGATTACACAATGTATCACTGTTTATGGTTATATAGTTTCTTAGATGACTTTCTTTTTGTCACAATACCTGGTGAGTCTTTTTTTTTTTTGCTTATCTGCCATTTGAGTCTTTTTTCAGGAGAGGTAAGGCATATGACACAGAAACATTCACTATCTGTGGTTTGGGGTCTTTACTCATAGGGGAATGGACTACATTCTGGAACTAGCTGAAGTATCTTATCTGAATGCACATGGTTTCACTGAAACCAAGTTTAATGCACTTTGCCAAACTGAGGTTATACATTTCATTAATATTTATTCCCACCTCACTGGTTAAAAACAAGTAAAAGCGAGCAATGCTACCTGGGGCAACTGTACAATAATACTGAACAAACACATCTGGCTGTTATCAATGATATCTGATTTTGCTTACAGAATGGTTACGGGGGGAGGGGGGTAAGCATTATTCTACAGATACAGTGCACAAACTGAAATGCCAGCCTAATTGGTGGGAGATTGGCATAATGGTTAAAGTGTTTACCTTAGAAACACAAGGTGCAGTATTTGATTCTCATATGTGGTAATTAACCAGGCTTAAATTGGTCCACAACGATGGTTAGGCTTGTACTAATCTATTAACGTAATCTAATTAGGGCACATGAATTGCACAGTATTTTGTGCAATGACTGCATAAAATAACAATGCCTGATACAATGATACTTCTGTTTTTGTTCTCTTTTACATAAGTACTGTATGTGGTGTATGTGTGTATTTGCATATACATGTGTGTATATATATATATATATATATATATATATATATATATATATATATATATATATATGTATATATACTGTATATATTTAAATCTATATATATGTATGCGTATATTTTATTTACACTTGTATACTAGGGAAAAAGCCAATAAAGGACAACTTCAAACCCAGCCCAACAGTTTGCTGAAATACAACAGCATAGCTCTCAACCTCTTAGAGCAGGAAATCTGTACAATCATAAATAATGGGGGGATAAAGGATGAAAAATAGGGATATTTTTTAAATATTGCCCTTACAAACTTAGAAAATTGATAGAATAGCAGGTTTTGCATTAGCACAACTTTTCTAAAGAGTGTGAAGTCTGAAACACAAATGTCTCTTTATTTTCTGACTTCAGTCTTCAATGATTTGCTAGAAAACCACAATTTTTTGAAAAATGGACCAAAAATATGAGACAAAAATTTGGACATTCTGCAAAAATCTGTACAGTTGAGAGGTACAGTCAGATTACATGAAGTGAAGAAGAGTAAAAAAAAACCTATAAAGGAGCCTGGATGACAAATCAGCCAGGTGAGAATGCAACAAAATTACAATTCCTGGGTTGACAGAGTTAGGTGCCATCATTTAAAAGAAAACACGTTGTCACTTTGAATAAATAGTTACTTTCTCAAGCAGTACGTGCATTTCGGCATTCCAACACTTTGCAGAGATACAGACATAAGCATGGCAGTAAAGAGTAATGCATTCTAAATAGTCCCCAGTCTAGAAATATGTTATATAAAGATAGAGGTTAAGGACAAGATGCATATATATTTGAAGAAATTTAAAAAAAAATCAAACCTCCCACAATGGAAAGCAGTGAGATAGATGAAATCACAGCCACTTTAACAACTCTTAAACGAAGGAAGGATTAAATGCTATGATGGCAATATATTTCACAAAATGAGTTACACTGGAACTACAGGGGTGCAATATCATATATGAATATATGTGTGAAGGGTCTGAAAAGATTTTTTTTTCATAGTGAGGCATACTTTTCTTAGAAAGTAATGGAGTTTAAAAGATTGTAAGGAAATTCAAAATGGTATGGTAAAGACTTTTTGTTATCTTACAACTGAGCAGGACAAAGTAAATTATAATACTTTTACAGTGCTGCTTACTCTGTTAATTAGGGCTAAGCTGTTCCTGTTATGTTATTTGTTTGTATATGTTGCATTGCATAGCATAGCCTTTAACTACTCCGGTCAAGAATTATGGACAAAGCCAAGAATAATGGGGGGGGGGGGGGGGGGGGCTGCAAAAATTAGTCTAATCCATGTAAAACTTTAATAATGTCAAAAAATGGGGGGTATAAATGCCCAAAATCAACAACAATGTTTAAACATTACTCTAATTCACTTACAAATTAATAGAACAAGAGGTTTTCAATCAACAAGCATTTTATGAACAAAATAGTATGATGTTGTAATGTCTGACATTGCTGCATACAATAATCCTGAGTTATTTATCAGGAGATCAACGTTTTATGAGGGAAAGGGCAAAACTATAAAGTAAAATCAATGACATTCTGCAAAACTCAGGAACGGTTGAGCTATGCTTCATGTTACATAGCTTGGACACAGCCCATTTGCTTCTGAATTAATATGCCTGTGAACATAATGGGAATTTATTAAAATAGTAGTAATTGCTGCTCAGTTAATTTCCTAGACTTAATGCTGTTTATAGCCATGCTTAGAAAGCTTTGACAGGGGATTTATTACATTTCGTTTTAAAATCTCTTAGCATCTGACAGTTTGGCCCATTTTCAAAATTTTAATTATCCACCTTACTTATGGTAGTTACCGTAACAGCAGTAATACAATTTCTGTTCTTCTCTTCCTTGGACTTAATGTGAGAAGGAAATATTACAGATGCATTTTATAAAGTGGCACAGATTTAGACAAACTCTGTATCTTCTAGAAATGCAGAAGTTGAAGTTAGCATCAATATAGTTCATGTGACTCTGACTCTAACTACCTTCTAAAATATCATGCTGGAGAGATAACAGATCATGCTGGAGAGACAGATATGTCTCCCAGAGACTGCCACTTCTCTGGAATGGACTCCCTATTCACATAAAACAGAGCTCCTGACTGACCCTATTCAAACTCAACCTAAATAATTGGATAGGAGAATGCAAATTCACCCCTGGGGTGGCACCCACGTCCATTACAGACAGGAGTAACTGACGTTGATCACAGACCTGCTCTATTCATAAATTTGTTCTGCAAACTACCCAAAAAAGAACAAATGGGGATAATTAGGATTAACATGGTTAGGCTTGTAAAGTCTCTAGGGCCGCTAGCCCAGTAACCGCCTATGAACCTATGAAAAAAAGCCCAGTTTGCTTCAGTTGTGCAAAAGTGAGCATAGCTAGTGTACTTTCTTATGGAGTTACTTTAATATAAGCGCGTGCGTGCGCACACACACACACACACACACACACACACACACACACACACACACACACACACACATTAATAAAATAAAATTAGGGGATCTTTTGCTGTTATATACAGCTCAACGGCCAAGTTTTCACTTACATCTTCCAGACAGTTGAGAGAACTTGATAAGAAAATCCTGTCAGATGGATGAGACTATATACATATATGGTCATCCCTCCCACTGTGTTCTTACTTTTGTGAACTAAAATCACATTTTGTAAAATTGTATGCCAGTGCTTTAATCAGTGGTTAGCTACTGGTCCCATGCTGGTCACAAAGGATCCAACAGTGACTACACTTTCTATTATAAATAAGAAAAATGGTTCATTTAGGACAACGCAGGTAGGCAGCCACATCAAACTGTCATTGCTAATGCATGTATTTTTCATGCACAAGTGAAACTGACACATGCCTTTTAGCTCAGGCAATACTGGCACAAAATGAGTCGGACATGTGACATGAGCAGAGAATGATTTCTCAGTATGTCAGTTCCGCCCTTCTGTTAAATGATGTCTGTTTATTTCTCTTAAAGGAACGTTTTTCTCACTTGCTTACAGGATGAAAGTCATGGACAACAGTTATGAAGTGTTGTGTCATTAAAATAATATCACTGTTGTTCTGAAAATTTGTTCTACAAGCTGCAGCAGACCGCATGAAAGCATATACTCTGTCAAGGACATGATACCTATGCAGGAGTATTTATTGCATTTCATTCCATCTTGATATCTAGAAAAAAATGCTGCAACCTACTCTAACCGTAGAGTGCATCCACACTTCCTTTCTTCCCATATTAATTTTTTTTTCTTTCAATACACTTTTTTCTCTCTCTGTCCTTTACTCTGTTGTTCCTACAATTTAGTATTGGACAATAAATGTCCAGTCTCTTTATACATTACATTTTGTCAACTTGGTTTTATACAAGGATCAGAGTATTTTACTTTATGTTTCCTTGGAAGAAAAAGTCTTCTTTGAAATCATTAAAAGATAAACATAAACAGTGGTTTGCCACTTCTATACAGTACATTATCTGACTGAATTTTATACAGAGGTCAACTTGCCAACATGCAGGGAACAGCAAAGATAGCAACGTATGCAATATTCTGTTTTGAGTTCTAGGGGATCATATCCTTCTACAGCTAAGAATGCCTGAGGAAGTTTTGGCAACATTGTAACTATATTGCAGGGTCACTGATATCTATGTACCATAAACACACTGAATGGATAATGAAATGAATTACATTTCGAGAATCTCCTATCATACACTTAGGAGTGTTACTTTTTTAAAATTCAAACCACACTGTATACTGCTGAGATATAATGCCCTGACATTTATAAAAAAAGTCTTAATATGTTATGATCATATTCTAAATGCATACAACTCTCTATATGCCTTATCCTTAGCCTTCGCCACCGCTCTCTTTGTCCTTATACTCATGTCTACTTTCCTCATCTCTTTGACAATCCCACTTCTTCTTCGCCAGCCTCTTCCTCTGTATACTCTCCTGTACTTCCTCATTCCACCACCATGTCTCCTTGTCCTCCTTCCTCTGTCCAGATGTCACACCAAGCACCTTCCTAGCAGTCTCCCTTACTAGCTCTGCTGTAGATACCCAGCTATTCGGTAACTCTTCATTGCCTCCCAGTGCCTGTCTTAACTCTTCAGTGAACTCCACCTCACAATCACCTTTTTTTAACTTCCACCATTTAATCCTTGGCACTGCTTTCACACTCCTCCTCCGCTTCTTGATCACCAACATCATCCTGCAGACTACCATTCTATGCTGCTTAACTACACTTTCCCCAGTCACCACTTTACAGTCTCCAATCTCCTTCAGACTGGCCCTCCTACATAGGATATAATCCACCTGTGTGGGTCTATATTATATCCTCGAACACTTAAAAAAGCAAATGCTGATTGATCTAACTTATTTTCGCGAAACTGCAAAATATCAAAGCAGCAGAAACTCAAATCTTTTCCTAGGGAAAGAATTCGGTTGTCCGTTTCTGCTGCTTTGGTATTTTCAGTGTTATGGTGGAAAGTTACCGGTCAGATTCAGGAAGTGTGCGATTGTGTGGATGCAAGTGTTAGGGTGATTTAGGTGAGTTAGGGTTAGGGCTCGGGTTAGGTGTGTGTGCGATTGAGTGGACATGAGGGTAAGGGCGGATTTAAGTGAGTTAGGGTTAGGGAGTGATTGAGGTGAGTGTGCGATAGTGATGTACCTTAGGGTTAGGGTTTGGGTTAAAGTAAGTGGGTAGTTAGTGGTGTGTGCATAGTTTAGTGTAGGGGTTAGGTATCAGATTTTAGGTGTATGTGTGTGGATTTCTGTTTGTTTGGTGTGCTTGTGTTGTGTGTATGTGTTTTGGATCAGCGATTTTTTTCCCTGGGAAAAAAATTGCTGATCTGACAGTTCGAGATTGTAAGCTTTCGCTTAAATTAGGTCGATCAATCAGCGTTCACTTTTTTAAACGTTCGATGATATAATATAGACCCCACCTGTGTGCATCTTCCTCCACTCTTGTATGTCACCCTATGCTCCTCCCTCTTCTTAAAATACGTATTCACCACAGCCATGTCCATCCTTTTCGCAAAATCCACAATCATCTGACCTTCTGCATTCCTCTCCTTAACACCATACCTAGCCATCACTTCCTCATCCCCTCTGTTCACTTCACCAACATGCCCATTGAAGTCTGCTCCAATCACTAGTCTCTCACTCTTGGGTCCACTAACCACCACTTTATCCAACTCACTCCAAAATTTTTCTTTCTCATCCATCACACACCCAACTTGTGGAGCATATGCACTAACAACATTCATCATTACACCATCAATTTCAAGCTTCACAAACATCACTCTATCAGACACTCTCTTCACCTCTAAAACATTCTTGGCATACTGTTCCATTAGGATAACCCCTACCCCATTTCTTCTGCCATCCACACCATGATAGAACAATTTGAACCCGCCTCCTATACACTTGGCTTTACTTCCCTTCCATCTGGTCTCTTGCACGCACAATATATCAACCTTCCTTCTCGCCATCATATCAGCTAGCTCTCTCCCTATACCAGTCATACTGCCAACATTCAAAGTTCCTACCCTCAGTACTGCACTCCTAACCTTCCTCCTCTCTTCCTGCCTTCGGGCATGCCTTCCCCCTCCTCTTCTTCTATTGGACACTAAAGAGGGAGAAAAGGACCTGTACCAATTGGCTAGACAGAGGGACAGAGCTGGGAAAGATGTGCAGCAGGTAAGGGTGATAAAGGATATTGAGAGAAATGTACTCAGAAGTGAGGAGAGTGTGTTGAGTAGATGGAAAGAGTACTTTGAAGGGCTGATGAATGAAGAGAATGAGAGAGAGAGAGAGAAGGCTGGATGATGTGGGGATAGTGAATCAGGAAGTGAAGTAGATTAGCAAGGAGGAAGTAAGGACAGCTATGAAGAGGATGAAGAATGGAAAGGCTGTTGGCCCAGATGACATACCAGTGGAAGCATGGAGGTGCTTAGGAGAAATGGCAGTGGAATTTTTAACCATATTGTTTAATGAAATTTTGGAAAGTCAGAGGATGCCTGAGGAGTGGAGAAAAAGTGTTTTGGTACCTATCTTTAAGAATAAGGGTGATGTGCAGAGCTGCAGTAACTGCAGAGGGATAAAACTGATCAGTCACAGCTTGAAGTTATAGGAAAGAGTAGTGGAAGCTAGGTTAAGAAGGAAGGTGATGATTAGTGATCAGCAGTATTGTTTCATGCTAGGAAAGAGCACTACAGATGCAATATTTGCTCTGAGAGTGTTGTTGGAGAAATACAGAGAAGGTCAGAAGGAGTTGCATTGTGTCTTTGTGGACTTAGAGAAAGCATATGACAGGGTGCCAAGAGAGGAGTTGTGGTATTGTATGAGGAAGTCAGAGTGGCAGAGAAGTATGTAAGAGTGGTACAGGATATGTACAAGGGCAGTGTGACATTGGTGAGGACTGCGGTGTGAGTGACAGATACGTTTAAGGTGGAGGTGGGATTACATCAAGGATCAGCTCTGAGCCCTTTCTTATTTGTAGTGGTGATGGACAGGTTGACAGATGAGATTAGACAGGAGGCCCCTTGGACTATGATGTTTGCAGATGACATTGTGATATGTAGTGAGAGTAGGGACCAGGTTGAGGAGACTCTGGAGAGGTGGAGATATGCTTTAGATAGGAGAGGAATGAAGGTCAGCAGGGCTAAAATAGAATATATGCGTGTAAGTGAGAGGGAGGGTAGAGGAATGGTGAGGATGCAGGGAGTAGAGTTGGTAAAGGTGGATGAGTTTAAGTACTTGGGATCAACAGTTCAGAGTAATGGTGAGTGTGGAAGAGAGGTGAAGAAAAGAGTACAGGCAGGATGGAATGGGTGGAGAAGAGTGTCAGGAGTGATTTGTGACAGACGGGTACCAATAAGAGTGAAAGGGAAGGTCTACAAGAGGGCAGTGAGACCAGCTATGTTATATGGTTTGGAGACGGTAGCATTGTCGAAAAGGCAGGAGTCAGAGCTGAATGTGGCGGAGTTAAAGATGTTAAGATTTGCACTGGGTGTGACTAGGATGGACAGGATTAGGAATCAGTATATTAGAGGGTCAGCTCAAGTTGGACAGTTTGGAGACAAAGCAAGAGAGGCAAGATTGCGTTGGTTTGGACATGTGCTGAGGAGGGATGCTGGGTATATTGGAAAAAGGATGCTAAGGCTGGAGCTGCCAGGTAAGAGGAAAAGAGGAAGGCCTAAGATGAGGTTTATGGATGTGGTGAGAGAGGACATGCAGGCGGTTGGTGTGAAAGAGCATGATGCAGAGGACAGGAAGAAATGGAAACAGATGATCCGCTGTGGCGACCCCTAATGGGAACAGCTGAAAGAAGATGATGTTCATATTCTAAATGCATAGTGAAATGATGAGTATGTAAATTCTGAAAAAGTGCACTTAACTGAAGCTGTGCTCATTATAACTGTTTGACCCTTACATGCATGTTACTAGAAATGTGGTATTAAGTACTACTTTAGACATTATCTTAAAGTATGATGTGAAGGAGTGGCTAAGCATTTAATGAAACTGTGTAACATGCTAGGATATTGGGTTGGCAATAGGATATTATGGCAAATGGATCACTGTGGAAAAGCCCTTTCTCCAGTGTCAGTCTAACCTGGTAAGACAGTTGTCTGATAACAATGTTAATTTTATAGTTATCACTGGACTTGGACTGAACTCAGTTTTGTTGAATGACATACTGAATAAAAAGCTGCCCTTTATAAGATCTTCTGAAGGTTGTGACCTTAGATTTGGAGTTTTGCCCTGATGATGGGTTGCATTTAAACTTTAGTTTGTGGTAATATGTAAAGTTAAGCAAGTAATAATGTCCAACAGGGTGTGTGTTACTGTCGAAATAACGCCCACCCAGAGGTGTTCTGAGGCCCGACACCACAGGCGGAGGGCCTCTATGCCCCTGGAAGGCCATTATTTCCACAATACAACATTCCCTGGAGGGCATTATTGTGCTTAGAGAATGGACTGTCTGCAAAATTGTTGTTTTATTTATTATTTTTTATTACTATATACTTTTATATATCTTTGATGTAAAAGAGTTCCACTGCCTAATATATCAAACTTGCTGTACTATATGTTAATGGTGTTGGAGTAAACATTTTACATCCAGAATATAATACTTTAAAAAAAATATCTGGGTATTTACTTTATTTTTTGTTCTCTTACTCCTAAGATGTTTGGTTTGTTAGCAGTCAATGGAGATTGACGTTATTAAATAATGGTATACAGTTGACTTTCAGACTTTTATTTTCTTCAGAAAATTCATGTTAATAGAAATCCGTTATTTAAGGAAGTCTGTAATTTTATAACAGTAATAATTAAAATCTCTTCTTATTTTTGAGTGATTGTTCTTCCTTTATTTTAGGTTTTATCCATATTACTTCAGCTGCCAGTAGTCCAGCTCACTCAATCTCTCTCTCTCTCTCTAACAGGTGCATCTCTACTTCAGAAAATGCATGCTAACACAAATCCCAATATTTAAGTAAAATATGTTCCTATTTTGAGCCTTTGTCCCCCCTTTATTTTAGGCTTATCCAATTATCTTTTGCTAAGAGTCAACAGCATATTTCTCAACTGTCTAGATTTTTGCAGAATATCCAGATTTCAGATGGATATGGTTTGTCCATTCCTTATAAATTTTGTAGTGTTCTGTGAAATCATTAGGGATTAACTTCATTAAGTAATGACAGACATTTGAATTTCATACCTCATATCCTTCAGAAAATACATGCTAATGGAAATGCTGTTATTCTAGTAACTTTCTAAGTTTATAAGAGCAATATTTAAAATCCATCCCTATATTTGGTCTTTTGTTTCCCCATTATCTGTGGCTCTGTCCAGATTTCTTGTGCTGAGAGGTTGAGAGGTATGAGAGGTATGCAAACCTTTTATGTGATGCTGCTACTGCCAGAGATCGCCCGATCACTCTCACTCTTCACTCTCTCACACATACACACACATATACACACGCACACACACACACACACACACACACACACACACACACACACACACACACACACACACACACACACACACACACACACACACACACACACACACACACACTTTTTTCTGTTTCATTTATTTTCAATCATCTCTCTCTCTCTCTGACTTTCATACATGCATGCACTCACACACAAACATAAACACACACACACACACATATGCTTTTTATTTTAGTCTTTTTTATTTTACACTGGCTAAGCAGCAAAAGCACTGCTTAGCGAGCGTAAAATAATGGAGGCTGTTAGCTTTTTACATTCTGAGCTCCACAGTGGCTTGATATGCTACCATGAAGTGGCAAACTTGTTTTTCAGCCAGCATTACCTGTAGATTAACACCATGCTGGAAAAAGATCATTCTTCAATCGGGGTGCTATCTACAGGTTACCCATTCTCTAAGCAAGGTTAGAATTGAGGGTGAATGTACTGTTATGCTCTACAGGATGTTTATGTTGTGGTGTTCACAACTGTGTTGGTGACATAGCTGTCTATGTCTTTGTTCAATAGGCAGTAACAAAGCCAGCAATAATAGGAACAAAATCTTAAAATCAAGGACAACTTTCAATTATTAGTATCATTGCATTAAAAAGTTAATAGAACAACATGTTTTTATTTACTGATTGTAATTACCAAAGACAACGTCTTCTGGCTTTTCCCGGTTAGGGGTCACCACAGCAGATCACCTGTCCGCTCATGACTGGCAGTAGAGTTTTACAGTGTCGAGTTGCCAGCCTGGCGCCCAACCTTCCACAGAAGGCACACAAACACACACTCACACCTAGGGCCAATTTAGAGTATTCAATCCAATTAAGCATGTCTTTGGGATGTGGGAGGAAACCAGAGTACCCGGAGGAAACCCACGCGACCACAGGGAGGACATGCAGACTCCGCACAGAAGGCACCCCAGCCAAGGATCAAACCAGAGAGCCTCTTGCTGTGAGGCGACAATGCTAACCGCTGCACCACCGTGGCTGCCCTGCAATTACCAATAACTTACCAGAACAGAAAAAAAAAGAGAGAGAGAGAGAGAGAAAGAGAGACGGGGAAAAATCAGGGACACTGCAATTTCTGGGACAGCTGAGTGGTTTGGTCTTTGGTTACATTTTGTGTTTTTATTCAATATGTTTTTCTCATCTTATTATTTCTGATGATTCATCTATGTAGCTCCCTCCTAAAATGGAATTAGCTGTCATTGCCAAGGATTTTATTTTACTATACCATGCTAAGTTCATATTCCTTAAGTAGAATATGATAGGTATTACTCTATTAGGCTTTGTCTTTTTTCAGAATCCTGAAGTTTTATGATACTATTGTTCTTACTTTGTGTACTTGCAGGTGTGATACAGTGTTGCAATTACCAAATGATGCATATTTTTTACCTAGTACTGTCTTCATTCTGTTCTACACTTGCAGCTTACAGTTTGGAAATAGTTTATGTCTAAAATGCCATGAGTGGCCAGTACAGTGATTTATGCCTGTCTATAAGCAATAATACAAAGGTTACTATGAAAATTTGGTTACAAATTTGCAAAAATTTAAATAGTTCATAGCAAAGCTTAGTATGTGTGTAACACCATTAACAAGAACACCACTTAAGGACAAACCACCCTTGTGGTCCAGCACCTTAAATAAACTCTATAAAGATAGAAAAAAAATCTTAAAAAAAAAAAAGATCTAAACATCTTCATGTTAAAGATCACATTAACGAATATCAGTAAGGGATAGTAATACAAATCAGATACATACATTAGCTTCTGAAGCCAAGGATATTCTTAGGAGACTAAGAAATAACACCCAGCAGTGTTGTGAACTTACCCAAGATGGCACCATCAACTCTGTCCTGATAGATGGAGCAGACACAATAGCAGTCAAATTTAGTGCACAGTTTCCCTAAAACAACTATCTTACATCCACAAATTCCCAAATCACTTACAGCTCTTAATATCACAAAGTAATTTGTACAGAAAGTTCTCTCTGAAACCAGAAATACTACTTCCATGGGACCTGATCATTTACCTGGATGGCTAATAAATAGCACAGTTTGAATAAAGCAAGACCTTATGAAACATGGTTATAAGGAAAGAGTGGCATTTTGTTATTTTTTAAGGTAGTTGGTAGTAATAGCTTTATTACCTTAATAACAATATAGAATGGCAGATTTTTATTTTTTGTAACCTAGATGGAATAGTGGAAGGTCATTTTCTAGCTGAGCTAGGACATTTTCTCAGTATTTAGTCTTACTTCATGTAAGTAGAGTTTATACAGCTTTATGCTGGGTCCATCTGTATTCCTAGGTGTATACATTTGTAGAGATTTTCTACTGTAGTGCCTTGTATATTGAAAACAGAGACAATATGCAGTTCTTTCTGATTAATGACTGGTATGCCCTTTCTGAGTTATGTATAGGATCATTCTGAGTTGGTTCTTTCTGGGTTATGACTAGTATGTCCGAGTAGTAGTTTTCTTTTTCTAATGAATTAACTATTGCGATTCTTTATTTAAAAAAATGTCAATTTTTTTAAAACTCTAGTTGTAGTTGATTTTGCACCACTTAAAATGTAAGAACATTATGACAGCGTAACTTAAAGCGTCTAGGCAATGAGATTAGCTGCTGAAATTGGTTGCTTCAGTTTACACTTTGAAATTCCATAACTTAGAAGACGTCATGTAATCATCATGCATTACTACCAATTCAAAGGTTCATAGGTATGTACTAGGCTAATGGCCCTGGAGTCTTTACAAGCCTAGCCCATAGGATTACCCTGGCATCATGCCACCTGACCTTAGTTCCCAGTGCATTTGTCGAGTGGAGCCACTGGAGTGATCCCCAGGGAGAATTTTCCATTTCCCATCCACTCATCAAGATTTTTCTTGAAGAGGGCCAGTGAGGTGCTCAGTTTGACATGTATGGGAAGTCTATTCCAGAGCATGGGCAGTCTCTGGGTTATGAACCTGTCCCTCCAGCATGTTCTGTTGATTGTGGTAATGAGGTTGAGGACTGGAGGGTGTGGTGCGGAGGGATTGGGATTTCTTTAGATGTAGCATTTTTAACAGAGCTGGGCCAGACATGGCTTTGTAAGTTAAGCGGAGAACGTCTCTAAGTAGGCGATATGAGACAGAGAATAGATGGAGTTTTTTCAGTCTGTCCATATAGGACAAGTGTTTAAGGTCTAGGATCCTCTTTGTGAGGTACTTTTGTGGCCTCTCCAGTTGTTGCAGGTGTCTAATGAGGTACATGCCAAATGGGGCATTGTACTCAATGATTGGCCTAATGAGGGAAGAGTACAGGCAGACAATAACCTCTTTCTTCCTGGATGCAAAACCCTTACTTAGTAATGAGATATGCCTCATGGAAGAACTTTCTGACCACAGTGGCAATGTGGTGGTCAAAAGAGAGGTTGCTGTCAACCTGTGTTCCCAAATCTCTTATAGTGCCTCCTATGTTACATGGACTACCATTGATGTGGTAATTCATGGGAACCGGGTTTTTCCCAAAGGGGATGATGCCACATTTTTTTACATTGAGCTTAAGGCCATGATTCTGACACCAGCCTTTGGTCTCAGTGAGGCCTTTCTGTAAGATGTCAGCATCACTTGGAGAGTTAATAATAGCTCCCAACTTGCAATCATCTGCGAACTTTGTCAGCCAGAGTCCCTTCATAGGTTCATAGATTAGTACTAAGCTAACTGCCCTTGCAAGCCATTTTAAGCCTAGCCAATTATCCCTTGTGAGACTCAAACTCTGCACCTTGTGTTTGTAAGGCAACCAGCTTAATCATTAGCCCACCCCACTTAAGCAAGTAATAATGTCCAACAGGGTGTGTGTTACTGTCGAAATAACGCCCACCCAGAGGTGTTCTGAGGCCCGACACCACAGGCGGAGGGCCTCTATGCCCCTGGAAGGCCATTATTTCCACAATACAACATTCCCTGGAGGGCATTATTGTGCTTAGAGAATGGACTGTCTGCAAAATTGTTGTTTTATTTATTATTTTTTATTACTATATACTTTTATATATCTTTGATGTAAAAGAGTTCCACTGCCTAATATATCAAACTTGCTGTACTATATGTTAATGGTGTTGGAGTAAACATTTTACATCCAGAATATAATACTTTAAAAAAATATCTGGGTATTTACTTTATTTTTTGTTCTCTTACTCCTAAGATGTTTGGTTTGTTAGCAGTCAATGGAGATTGACGTTATTAAATAATGGTATACAGTTGACTTTCAGACTTTTATTTTCTTCAGAAAATTCACGTTAATAGAAATCCGTTATTTAAGGAAGTCTGTAATTTTATAACAGTAATAATTAAAATCTCTTCTTATTTTTGAGCGATTGTTCTTCCTTTATTTTAGGTTTTATCCATATTACTTCAGCTGCCAGTAGTCCAGCTCACTCAATCTCTCTCTCTCTCTCTCTAACAGGTGCATCTCTACTTCAGAAAATGCATGCTAACACAAATCCCAATATTTAAGTAAAATATGTTCCTATTTTGAGCCTTTGTCCCCCCTTTATTTTAGGCTTATCCAATTATCTTTTGCTAAGAGTCAACAGCATATTTCTCAACTGTCTAGATTTTTGCAGAATATCCAGATTTCAGATGGATATGGTTTGTCCATTCCTTATAAATTTTGTAGTGTTCTGTGAAATCATTAGGGATTAACTTCATTAAGTAATGACAGACATTTGAATTTCATACCTCATATCCTTCAGAAAATACATGCTAATGGAAATGCTGCTATTCTAGTAACTTTCTAAGTTTATAAGAGCAATATTTAAAATCCATCCCTATATTTGGTCTTTTGTTTCCCCATTATCTGTGGCTCTGTCCAGATTTCTTGTGCTGAGAGGTTGAGAGGTATGAGAGGTACGCAAACCTTTTATGTGATGCTGCTACTGCCAGAGATCGCCCGATCACTCTCACTCTTCACTCTCTCACACATACACACACATATACACACGCACACACACACACACACACACACACACACACACACACACACACACACACACACACACACACACACACACACACACACACACACACTTTTTTCTGTTTCATTTATTTTCAATCATCTCTCTCTCTCTCTGACTTTCATACATGCATGCACTCACACACAAACATAAACACACACACACACACATATGCTTTTTATTTTAGTCTTTTTTATTTTACACTGGCTAAGCAGCAAAAGCACTGCTTAGTGAGCGTAAAATAATGGAGGCTGTTAGCTTTTTACATTCTGAGCTCCACAGTGGCTTGATATGCTACCATGAAGTGGCAAACTTGTTTTTCAGCCAGCATTACCTGTAGATTAACACCATGCTGGAAAAAGATCATTCTTCAATTGGGGTGCTATCTACAGGTTGCCCATTCTCTAAGCAAGGTTAGAATTGGGGGTGAATGTACTGTTATGCTCTACAGGATGTTTATGTTGTGGTGTTCACAACTGTGTTGGTGACATAGCTGTCTATGTCTTTGTTCAATAGGCAGTAACAAAGCCAGCAATAATAGGAACAAAATCTTAAAATCAAGGACAACTTTCAATTATTAGTATCATTGCATTAAAAAGTTAATAGAACAACATGTTTTTATTTACTGATTGTAATTACCAAAGACAACGTCTTCTGGCTTTTCCCGGTTAGGGGTCACCACAGCAGATCACCTGTCCGCTCATGATTGGCAGTAGAGTTTTACAGTGTCGAGTTGCCAGCCTGGCGCCCAACCTTCCACAGAAGGCACACAAACACACACTCACACCTAGGGCCAATTTAGAGTATTCAATCCAATTAAGCATGTCTTTGGGATGTGGGAGGAAACCAGAGTACCCGGAGGAAACCCACGCGACCACAGGGAGGACATGCAGACTCCGCACAGAAGGCACCCCAGCCAAGGATCAAACCAGAGAGCCTCTTGCTGTGAGGCGACAATGCTAACCGCTGCACCACCGCGGCTGCCCTGCAATTACCAATAACTTACCAGAACAGAAAAAAAAAAAGAGAGAGAGAGAGAGAGAAAGAGAGACGGGGAAAAATCAGGGACACTGCAATTTCTGGGACAGCTGAGTGGTTTGGTCTTTGGTTACATTTTGTGTTTTTATTCAATATGTTTTTCTCATCTTATTATTTCTGATGATTCATCTATGTAGCTCCCTCCTAAAATGGAATTAGCTGTCATTGCCAAGGATTTTATTTTACTATACCATGCTAAGTTCATATTCCTTAAGTAGAATATGATAGGTATTACTCTATTAGGCTTTGTCTTTTTTCAGAATCCTGAAGTTTTATGATACTATTGTTCTTACTTTGTGTACTTGCAGGTGTGATACAGTGTTGCAATTACCAAATGATGCATATTTTTTACCTAGTACTGTCTTCATTCTGTTCTACACTTGCAGCTTACAGTTTGGAAATAGTTTATGTCTAAAATGCCATGAGTGGCCAGTACAGTGATTTATGCCTGTCTATAAGCAATAATACAAAGGTTACTATGAAAATTTGGTTACAAATTTGCAAAAATTTAAATAGTTCATAGCAAAGCTTAGTATGTGTGTAACACCATTAACAAGAACACCACTTAAGGACAAACCACCCTTGTGGTCCAGCACCTTAAATAAACTCTATAAAGATAGAAAAAAAATCTTAAAAAAAAAAAAAGATCTAAACATCTTCATGTTAAAGATCACATTAATGAATATCAGTAAGGGATAGTAATACAAATCAGATACATACATTAGCTTCTGAAGCCAAGGATATTCTTAGGAGACTAAGAAATAACACCCAGCAGTGTTGTGAACTTACCCAAGATGGCAAAATCAACTCTGTCCTGATAGATGGAGCAGATACAATAGCAGTCAAATTTAGTGCACAGTTTCCCTAAAACAACTATCTTACATCCACAAATTCCCAAATCACTTACAGCTCTTAATATCACAAAGTAATTTGTACAGAAAGTTCTCTCTGAAACCAAAAATACTACTTCCATGGGACCTGATCATTTACCTGGATGGCTAATAAATAGCACAGTTTGAATAAAGCAAGACCTTATGAAACATGGTTATAAGGAAAGAGTGGCATTTTGTTATTTTTTAAGGTAGTTGGTAGTAATAGCTTTATTACCTTAATAACGATATAGAATGGCAGATTTTTATTTTTTGTAACCTAGATGGAATAGTGGAAGGTCATTTTCTAGCTGAGCTAGGACATTTTCTCAGTATTTAGTCTTACTTCATGTAAGTAGAGTTTATACAGCTTTATGCTGGGTCCATCTGTATTCCTAGGTGTATACATTTGTAGAGATTTTCTACTGTAGTGCCTTGTATATTGAAAACAGAGACAATATGCAGTTCTTTCTGAGTAATGACTGGTATGCCCTTTCTGAGTTATGTATAGGATCATTCTGAGTTGGTTCTTTCTGGGTTATGACTAGTATGTCCGAGTAGTAGTTTTCTTTTTCTAATGAATTAACTATTGCGATTCTTTATTTAAAAAAATGTCAATTTTTTTAAAACTCTAGTTGTAGTTGATTTTGCACCACTTAAAATGTAAGAACATTATGACAGCGTAACTTAAAGCGTCTAGGCAATGAGATTAGCTGCTGAAATTGGTTGCTTCAGTTTACACTTTGAAATTCCATAACTTAGAAGATGTCATGTAATCATCATGCATTACTACCAATTCAAAGGTTCATAGGTATGTACTAGGCTAATGGCCCTGGAGTCTTTACAAGCCTAGCCCATAGGATTACCCTGGCATCATGCCACCTGACCTTAGTTCCCAGTGCATTTGTCGAGTGGAGCCACTGGAGTGATCCCCAGGAGAATTTTCCATTTCCCATCCACTCATCAAGATTTTTCTTGAAGAGGGCCAGTGAGGTGCTCAGTTTGACATGTATGGGAAGTCTATTCCAGAGCATGGGCAGTCTCTGGGTTATGAACCTGTCCCTCCAGCATGTTCTGTTGATTGTGGTAATGAGGTTGAGGACTGGAGGGTGTGGTGCGGAGGGATTGGGATTTCTTTAGATGTAGCATTTTTAACAGAGCTGGGCCAGACATGGCTTTGTAAGTTAAGCAGAGAACGTCTCTAAGTAGGCGATATGAGACAGAGAATAGATGGAGTTTTTTCAGTCTGTCCATATAGGACAAGTGTTTAAGGTCTAGGATCCTCTTTGTGAGGTACTTTTGTGGCCTCTCCAGTTGTTGCAGGTGTCTAATGAGGTACATGCCAAATGGGGCATTGTACTCAATGATTGGCCTAATGAGGGAAGAGTACAGGCAGACAATAACCTCTTTCTTCCTGGATGCAAAACCCTTACTTAGTAATGAGATGTGCCTCATGGAAGAACTTTCTGACCACAGTGGCAATGTGGTGGTCAAAAGAGAGGTTGCTGTCAACCTGTGTTCCCAAATCTCTTATAGTGCCTCCTATGTTACATGGACTACCATTGATGTGGTAATTCATGGGAACCGGGTTTTTCCCAAAGGGGATGATGCCACATTTTTTTACATTGAGCTTAAGGCCATGATTCTGACACCAGCCTTTGGTCTCAGTGAGGCCTTTCTGTAAGATGTCAGCATCACTTGGAGAGTTAATAATAGCTCCCAACTTGCAATCATCTGCGAACTTTGTCAGCCAGAGTCCCTTCATAGGTTCATAGATTAGTACTAAGCTAACTGCCCTTGCAAGCCATTTTAAGCCTAGCCAATTATCCCTTGTGAGACTCAAACTCTGCACCTTGTGTTTGTAAGGCAACCAGCTTAATCATTAGCCCACCCTCCCAACCCCTGTTGGCCTGGACTTCGGAGCAGTAGATACCAAACATTAGAGGACCCAGGACTGAACCCTATGGGACTCCACTCGTGACTGGTTGGCAGTCTGACTTGGAGTCAGCTGCTTTCACACTGTGGGATCTATCTGTGAGCCAGTTTGCAACCCACCTAGTGATATAGGGGTTGATGCCTAGTTCAGTGAGTTTTTCTATGATTCCTGAGTGGGGAATGGTATCAAAGGCCTTTACCAGATCAATGTAGGCTGTATGAACCACCTTGCCTTCATCCACAGTTCTGGTGACTGACTCAAAGAAGTCAACCAGTCAACCAGTTTGAGCAGACATGATCTACCCTTCACAAAACCAAACTGTGTGGGATCCAGAGTTTGGAGATTTTCTATATCCTTGTTTATTAGGTATATGATGATGCATTTCATAGCTTTGCATATCAGTCTCGTCAGGCTAATGGGGCAATAGTTCCCAGGGTCTGTAGTCGCTCCTCCTTTGTGGAGAGGGATGACTGTAGCAGTGCGCCATTTGGTAGGGATGAAGCCTGATGTGAGGCTGCGAGTGAACAGGGCACACGGGTGCAGTGCCAGCTTACTCTGTAGTTCATGTAGAACACATCCAGGGATATTGTCAGATCCCATAGAAGCTATATTCTTGGCCTTGGACAGTGCTGTTTTAACCTGTGCAGCAGTAATACCGGGTGCCTACCAATCTACTGGTCTTGTGATTGGTCCTTGGGGGGAGGGGTAAAGTTGACACTGAATCTGTTGACCAGTATATTGGCAATATCTGTTAGCTTGGTATAGGAGCTACCATTGTGCAGTAGCTCAGAGCAAATCTGGGTATTGCCATGGAGATTCTTTACGTAACTATAGAAGGCCTTGTGGTTGTCTTTACTATCTGCTGCAATTCTGCTTTCATAGCTAGCTTTAGAGGATTTGATGAGGGATCTCAACTTTTTGTTGAGGCTGATAAGGGAGTTTTTCCAGTCTTGAGACTTCACCTTACTCTGCATCAGTTTCCTCCTTCTGTTGTAGAGTTTGTTTATAGATTGGCTTCCTTTTTTTGGAAGAGAGCATCTTGGTTCTATTGGGTTTGATGAGATCCATGCATTTGTGTGCGTGTTCGTACAGTACATTGGTGTGTGATTCGGTGGTTATGCAACTATTCTCCATTTGCATGGGTGCCATGAAGTTTGCCATCTCTGTTTTTAGGAGCCAAAATTAGCTTTGGAGAAGGTTTTCATGGTGGTTACCTTTGCAGGGGGAGTGGGAGGGATGTGGATTTCCAAGTTAATTAGTTTGTGGTTGGATCTAACCAGGGAGGCGTTGATTATTGGTGTAGAGTAAAGGTTGCCCATGTTAGTAATGACCAGGTTAAGAATGTTGCTCCCTCCAGTGGGGTAAGAATGAGCTGGTCCAAGGCATTGGAATTAATGAATTCCAGGAAACGTCGGGCAAGTTTATTGGTACATGAGTAGTTTCTCAGTTAATGGAGGGGTAGTTGAAGTCACCCAGTATGACAGTGTTAGGTTGGACCCTAATATTCTCCAGGGTGCTTAGGAACATGGAGTGTGAGTCTTGGGACATGGTTGGGGAGCTATAGCAGGCTACAACCTGAATCGCTGTCTTACCCAGTGTTAGCTGCACCTGAAGTATCTCTGATGCATTATGTTGGGCTACTAGTCTGGAGGTGTGCACATCCTTTATGAATACGGAAACACCACCAACTTTGGAGCTTTGGTCCAAGTTCTGGGGTCGGAAGGTGTGGAATGAGTTATATCCTGGTAGTGCAGGGGTACTTTCTGCTGCTTTGAACCAGGTCTCTGTTACAGCATAAATGTCAATGTTCTCCATTTTAAGGAGTGCTTCGAGTGAGTGCATTTTGAGATTTAAATGTCTAATGTTGAGCAGCATGACCTTCAGATTTCATTTGTTTGTAGCTGTTACGCTGGTAATTTGGTCTTTGGAACACCGCCTAAAAAAAGGCACTATAGGGGTGGCAAGAGCCTTGGCCAGTATACGGAAGCCCAGGGGTGACAGATGCAGGCCATCACTGGCAAACATCGAGGTCTGTCAATCATGTCATCCCAGGCAGACAGATACTGGATCCCCTTAGAATGACATCAGAAACGTAGCCAATTGTTGAAATCAATCATTTTCTGCTTGTACTGTGGTATCATTCTGGGTGATTGTAGGATGCTGTTCAGGGCTAGGGTCATGCCTGCCTGGGCTACATAATCTGAGAGCTCCTCCATGTCTCTTTTCATGTAGTCCAGGGAGGTACATCTCAGGTCATTCACACCCACATGTACAATGACAGTTATATTTGTACCTGTTGTTGAGGGACCTGAATGTGTGCATTATGTGATGGATCCTGGTGTCTGACAGGCAACTAACTGTTACTTTCTCCTTATTCAACCTAGTGAGTGGGACATCAGTGTGCCTCACTATCGAGTCACTTATGACTAGTGTGTTGGGCATGCTGTTTTGCTTAGGGGCTTTGGTTGAGTGGCACACTGTTTAGGAGAATTAAGTGCCTCATGATTAGTGTTATGTTGTGGTGGTTGAGTGCATTTTTGCCTTGGAGGTCTTTGCTGTTGGGGTAGATTTTTATTGAGAGCCTCTTTGAAGGTGGGTGTGTGGTTTGTGGTTTTATATGAAGGCAGTGCTGGTGTGTGTTCTGGAGGGCTATGTGTTCCATGTGGTGTGGTGCACGTATTGACCTTCTCCTTTTGACCAGCTATTCTGGTCTTGGCTGGATAGTGTGTGGCTTCCAATTTGGATATACAAGTGCATCTCTTGCAAGTCTGAGTGTTGGGAGGTAAGAGAAGAGAGGGTTGTCAGTTTACATGAGGCACTTGCTACATTGCCTCAGGATGCCCAAGTTCACCAGATTAATAGGACAAAGTATAGGGAACTGACTTTAGACATGCCTGGAGGGGTGGGCATTAATAATAAGTACTGAAGTTGTTTCCTTGTAGAACATTTAGTGCTGGTAGCACTTTTGTGTGCTACAATAATTGCTACAAGAAGTCTGGTAAAGTGCTAGACTAATAAGTTAGTTAAAGTGCAGGAGAGGAGAAAACTAGCAGATCTAAGGTAAAAATTGAAGACCATACTTTGGCACTGCTCAGAAGCTTACAAACAGTCCTGGATATGCAAATCTGTATCTGGACTAGACTAGTTACAGGAAAGGCGGGAAACAAGTGCAAACATGGGCTTTTAAACCAGAAAGTTGAAAGAGATGGATAAACTTCCCAAACTGCCAATAAGCTAAAATTTCTGGGCCAGAAACCACTCCTCTTGTGGTAGATAGGCTACCTAGTGCTTACCACTCCCACAGATAAGCTAGAAGGCTTCCCTCCAACACAGAAAGGCTTGGGGGGGGGGGGCTCAGAAGCTTACAAACAGTCCTGGATACAGCAAATCTGTATCTGGACTAGACTAGTTACAGGAAACAAGCTTAGAATTTTTTTACAGAAATCCAGCTAAAACAACAATAAAAGCAATTCAAGTGCAGTACAAGCTAGTACACTTGAGTGTGTAGCAATATTAAAGCAAATACAGTTTAAATAAATGCAATTTATTCAAACTGTATTCTGAATTGAATTCAGTTATTGTTTTATTCAACTCTGAGCAGTTAAAAAGTGCCAGAAGTATAGTTATCAGCTGAGAAGCACACTCAGTCAGAACACAAGGAGATTCTAGCAAAGTTTTTCTTTTTTTTTTTTTAGTAAAGTGGAAAGGGAGAAAGGAGGAACAGAAGATAATTCAAGGTTAAGAACCTAAGTGGGTTGGCTGTCTCAAATGTTCTCTCTGTATTAGATGGAATGAGCTAATGACACTAGACTGGAAGGAATGTCCATGATCAAATTTACATTAGGGGCGGGCAACTGCAAAGTCACCAATTATGAGAACAAAACACCAAAGAGCGAGGGGGTGCTAAACTATTACAGCTACTAGCTACACTAGTTTAGGCAGAAACCACTACAGAAATGTTTATCACAGCAGAAAAACAGCAGTGAGCCACTAAATGAATGTTTTAAACAGATAAAGGAGCAAGCAAACTCTAGAGAATGCTTTTAACTGCAAACAAACCAGTTATGTGATACACTCCTTGGCAGAAAATCAGAACAAACAAACAGATGTTTAATAAATGGAGAAAATTTCCAGTTAATACCTTACACACCGTGAAACTAGCTAGAAAAGGTTTACAATCAGTGTGACAGTAAAAACCCTATTTATCAGGCCCTGTAAAGCAGGCAATTTTAGTACAACAGTGCAGATTAATTTATAGCAATAAAATACAGTAAAAAGTATGCAGCAGACAATGAAAAGTGCTACAAATATATAGAATAAGCACTAACTAGTATAAATAAGCAAAAAAATGATACTTATTGTTATATATCACAGATCAGAGTTGTGGTCAGTGCCTCTCATCCGATTAGCTCTGTGTTCTCTATCAGTAGAAAATGGCTACCAAAATCACAGGAAACCCAACAAACAAAACAACCAGCCCTGGATAACAGCAGACCTCTATCCAAACTCCTTGAAGGCTGTTGGTAGCCGAGGCGCTAGAGAGAATAAATCATTTTACTGCTTGATTCCTGTTTTTCGTTTTGTGGTGAAGCATTTTGTGCATTGGTGCTTTTTTGCATTGGTGCCTTTTGTGTTGTATTCCTCTATCCAGACTATGCTACCGGACTAGAACGCAAAAACCTCACAACAAATGCACAGATAAAGTACTCACAAACAGAAAATACAACTCTCAATATGAAAAAAGCAGTTTACAGTTAAGTAATTCAGTAAAAATGCAATTACAGTAATGAAACACTATCTAGCAATGAAAAATACAGTTAAAATGCTATAAAGCAGTACACAAATGCAGTGAAACAATAAAAAAGCTTTATAACAGTGCACAATGTAGTAAATTAGCTGTATAGCACAATTACAAGTGTTAAGAAGTGCAATTCAATGAAATAAATGTACAAAATAACTTATTCTGCTCTTGGAGTCTTAGGGAATTCCTGCTTTGTCCCAGTGATGAATCACCACTCCACAGCCTGGCAAAAACAATTAAACCATGATTAGGGCATTTTGTGTGCTTTACACAAACTCGACAAATAAATTAAAAAAGATTATGCAATATGTAAATGCCTGTGAAATATGGGCCTATTCGTCTTTGTAATTACTGTAGCAAGCATAATAATTTGAAGGTAGTTTCTATATGCAATGTATTTACAGTGAAAACAAACTAAAGTACATGTTCAACTTAAAAGAAAGCACATCTCTGCTTAACACAGTTCTGGTTACTTATAATTAATGTAGAAGGTTTGTGGCAGAAGAGTAAAAAAGAAACTCATGAGGCAGAATTTCAGAAATCAGAGGACTTTATAGAAGTTAATATTGAGAAGGCCATGACACTTCAAGGTGTCTGGTGAAGTACATACAGAAGGGAGCACTGTACTCTATTGGTGGTCTGATGAGGGATGAGTATAGGGGAGTTATAGCATCCTTAGCTCTGGATACGATGCTGTTACTTATGAGATGTGCAATGTAGAAGGCCTTCCTTACTACTGTGGACAATGATGATCAAAAGTAAGGTAGCTATCAACCTGTGGTCCCTAATCTCTAACCACAGGATTTGAGCTAAGGGGAATACTGTTAATATTGTAATTTGCAGGGGCTTCCCCTTTGCAGAAAGGGATGATAACACTTTTTTTTTTTTTGCATTTAGTTTAAGTCCATGGCTTTGGCACCAATCATTTTTCTATGTAAGCCCTTTTTGTAGTATGTCAACATCATTGAGGGACTCAATGATTGCAATCAGTTTGCAGTCATCATCGAACTTGGTAAGCCACAGGCTATCAATTTTTACCTGGACTTCTGAGAAATAGGTACCAAACAGTAGGGGGCCCAGCACAGATCTTTGTGGATCACCACTGGTAGAGGTGGACTTCCTAACTTTGACTGTATGTGTTCTGTCAGTGAGCCAGTTGGCTATCTGTCTACTGACATATGGGTTAGTTCCCAGCTGGATGAGTTTCTCAATTATGCCTGTGTGAGGGATTGTGTCAAAAGCTTTGGCTAAGTCATGACTGTATGTACTGTTTTGCCTTCAACCAAGGCTTTGGTGATATTCTTGAAGAAGTTCACCAGGTTTAATAAGCATGACCTACTTTTAACATAGCCAAATTGGATCAGATCAAGAGTTTGAAGGTTATTTATGTTTTTGTTGATAGAGTCCATGATGATTTTCTCCATGGCCTTGCTGATGAGGCTAGTTAGGCTTATGGGTCTATAGTTCCCAGAGTCAATTGATGGACCCCCTTTGTGCAAGGAGATTGCTGTTGCTATTTTCCACCCTGCTGAGACAAAGACAGTACTTAGATTGTGGTTGATGAGAGTGCCAAGTGGTTCTGCTAGGTCCTGGTTTAGAACATTTAGTAGGCAACCTGGGATGTTATCCTGTTCCATGATCATTGTGTGTGTTGTACCTAGTCAGCTACGGTAGCTAGAGAGCATGGGCATATAAGTTACTAAGCACATGGAAGATCAGTGCCATTTTGTATAGTTAGTCAGAGTGAATGCAGCCATGATTGGAGGTGCACATGTGAGTGTGATTGAAGGAATGAGTCAGTCAAGTTAGCTTAAATATATGTTCCAATTACAGCTCCTGATGTGTTTATGTACAATAAACAACTTGAACCCATCACAGTGCCTCAGTGTCTCGTTTGATACACGAGACATGATGTCAGAATGGGATCCAAAGAGAAGCAACTCGCAAACCATGAGGCACGCAGTTAAAAGTGGGGGAATATACAGGAGCCAACTCACAAACAGGTCAGTGATTATTCAAAGGTACTTAAACTTGTTTACATGATTTTTCAGTCACCAAATAAGTGGTGAAGCATTCAAAACAGTTAACATAAATACCGAGTTAAATGAAATGTCCAAAATTGCAACATGCTGATAAAAGTATTCAAAATAAATACAAAAGTGTTCAAAATAATTATCAAAGTGTTAAAAGGTATGAAAAGGCTAAAACTACCACTTTTTTACAATGTACTACTTTTTCACATTAACTGAAACTTTTTGAGGTATCTGAGGTGCCTGAAGTGTTTGCAGTGTTTGCAATGTTAAAGTGAAGCCCGCTCAGAGAGATTTGAGCATAATTACAACTACCTGGTCTATGTTTATATTTAAACGTATTTCATTGTTATGGCAGAGGGATTTCACAGACCTGGACTGCTGGTGTTTGATAATAATATTGCTGAGAACTGGTGAGTGTTTGAGCAAAAATATGATATTTTCATACGGGCTGTATTTTCTGATAAAGATGCATGTGCAATGCATTCACACTTCTTAGTTTAGCTGCCTCGGCCATTGAGAGGGAACATTCATTTGTATATGCAACTGCCATGTATGCAGGAGAGGGGGAGAATCATCATATTGTGATAAAGGCTGAAATGCAGGAAGACCCTGAGTGCTTTAAAAATAAATTTAGAGAAACATGTAACCCCCAAACAAATATTACAATAGAAAGACACATGCTTTTCACAAAAAAATCAAAAGCCTGGTGAAACTATAGCAGCATATATTACCTACTTAAGAAATAAAGCAAAAACATGCAGATTTGGTGATCTGAGAGATGAGTTGATAAAAAAAGATTTTGCTTCAAAACAGTGATTTAATGTTGAGCAAAGCCATTGAGATTTGTCAAATATATATGCTTACAAAAAGGCATACAAATATGCTTATGAGTGAAAAAAATGTGCATGCAGTGTCTGACAGTGCGAATGTTGATAGTGTACAACATAAAGCTAAGATGAAAAAGAAATATAAACCAAAGGGTGTGGCAGTACCCAACCTTAACTATAAATCGAACAGGGCCCCAACACCCTCACTTGTTAATTGTCATAGTTGTGGAGGAAGTCATAAACCTAAACAAGAGAAGTGCTTACCTTTTGGTCAGCAGTGTCATAAATGTAAGAAATGGAATAATTTCAAAAGGCTTGGCAAATCAAAAGTAGCACATACTTTTATTAAAAGAGAGCATCCAAAGAAGCATGTACATCAGATAGTATATGAGTAAGCTTTCTTTGTTGATGGTGTCTCTGTGACTGATGAAACAGTTAACACAGTAGATTATCAAGCAGCAAACAAATAAATCCAAACCAGCCCAGAAGATGAAAATGTTGAAACACTGGTGCCCAGTAGGAAGGTAGCTGGAATAAATAAGCTGAACCATGACAAAGTAAAATCTTCTTTTTTAATACAAAATAGTGAGCGCTTTCGCAATGGTAACCATTGCTTCATCAGACAGTTCATTCAAACAGCAACAGCACTTAAATGCTTTAATTCATTACTAAAACAACCAATCCTACCACTCAAAGTTAATTCAGCACTCAGCAATCAATTAATTACTATGGTTACGTTTTGCCCTAAGTTAATTGCTGAAGTAAGAAAAACTCTGTTTAAAAACCACATGCACAAAATGTAAAGACAAGACAATGTGGATAAATATAAATAAAAGAAAAGTCAATGAATACATACACATACTCATGTTCCCCATTTAGTAACTACTTATGTGCGTGGGTATAAGCATAAAAAATATATAAATATATATATATAAAAGTATAAGCAGTACACACTCAACAACTTAATACTTATATTCTGCCTAATAAATGCACATGTTGTCCACCTAGTAAATACATATGCTTTAATACATACATCTCAACAAATGCTTGTCTTTAGTGATATATATGCTAGAAGCAGTATTTGCTGCCATATTGCCCCAAAGCCCTGCATGTGTTTATGTGGTCTTCTCTTGTTAAAATATTATTATTTTTTATTTTATTTTAACCTTCTAGATTTTAGCACTGGCTTCAATGGAACACTATCATTCAAACTCAAACCTCTGCGTACTCCTAAATGCAAAATCCATTTTACTTCCATATTTTCAGTAGCATTGACTATGTCCACCATCCTATTGCTGACATTCTGAATGTGGAAAACCTGAAACAAAAATATATGGTCATGCCCCTTATCCAATGTATGCTTAGCCAAAGCACTATACAGTTGCCCTTTTCTAGTGCAGTAAAGGTGATCCCTTATCCGTTCCCTAAGGTGACGGTTATTTTTGCCAACATAGAAATGGAAACGTTGTGCAGTGAGCTACATACACTACATTCTTAGTATTGCAATCAGCAGAATTCCTTAGCTCCCATAGAAGCCCAGTTTCAGGGTGCTTAAAAAACCTTGATTCATCTATATACATGCACTTTGTACATTTTCCACATCTATGGGTACCATTCACTGTGCTATCCATCAGAGTAGGTATCCTTGGATAGCAAAGCTTCTGTTTCAGATTTGTGTTATTTCTAAAGGCAAAATGTGGTTGTCCACCCACCATGTTGGTAGTTTCCTCATCTACTAACAACATATGCCAATTTTGTCGTATGATGGTTTCAAACCTTTTCACATCTCTTGTATATGATAAAACCATTGGAATGTATGGTAATACACTATTCCTGATACCTACCCTATCACTACCTGCTCTGTCAGAGTAGTAGGGCTTAGCTTTACTTTTCCTTTCTTTGTGTACATTGTGGTACACCTTATCAATTTCATGTTCACTATACCCCTTATTAATGAAACCTGTTCTTAGCTTAGTTAACTCATTTCTATACACTTCCTCTTGACAACATAGGTGAGATGTTCTCATTGCCTGACCTCTGATTATGTTAGAAAAACTCTTAGGGTTATGCATATTGTTTCTGTGTAGAAAAGATGGTCTGCAGCATTGTTTCCTATGTAATTTCGTAGACCATTGGTCATTTTCTCTGTATATGGTAACGTCCAGGAAGTCTAAACTCATCTCAGAACAGTTCATCGTAATCTTTAAAAAGTCACTAGTAGTATTTAGGTATGCATACAGGGATTTAAGTTGTTCACCATCACCTTTCCAAAAAATAAAAAGATCATCTATGAAACGCCTATAAAAGGCTATTTGGGGATTACCTAATAGATGTTCATATTCCCAATTAACCATAACCAGGTTTGCATATGTGTTGGCACAACTTGTGCCCATGGCAACCCCTGACAACTGCTTATAGCATATGCCATTGAATATAAATATGTTGTGCTCTAGTACCAATACTAGTAACATACGGAGAAAGTCTATCTTAGTATTAGAGAACTTTCCCTGCCTTGTCAACACTGATTTCACCATGCTTATCCCCTGGTCACTGGGTATACTTGTAAATAAAGACACTACATCTAGTGTGGCCAGCATCCCCATATCTGATGTTCCCATTTGCTTCACTGCCCCATAAATGTCCACTAAAAACTGTTCTGTGTCTTTAAAGATATATGCATATTCATTGAGTGCTGTCTTCAATTCACTATCCAGGTATATAGAGAAGGGTTCTGTTAGCCATCCTGCCCCTGCTACTATAGGTCTAAATGTCGGGTTATATGGGTCTTTCTGTATCTTGGGGAGGCCATGGATTTGAGGTATGAGTAGATTTTCAACAGTAAAATAATTAAAAAGATCTTTACTTAATAGTTCCATGCACATACATTCATATAAGGTACTAGTAATCTGCTCACTCATTTCAAACACAATTGTTGTTGGTACTTCAACATATACATTTGAATCCAATAAAATTTCTTGCATAGCTGTATTATAAAAGCCTAACATAATCAGAGGTCAGGCAATGAGAACATCTCACCTATGTTGTCAAGAGGAAGTGTATAGAAATAAGTTAACTAAGCTAAGAACAGGTTTCATTAATAGGGGGTATAGTGAACATGAAATTGATAAGGTGTACCACAATGTACACAAAGAAAGGAAAGGTAAAGCTAAGCCCAACTACTCTGATAGAGCAGGTAGTGACAGGGTAGGTATCAGGAATGGTGTATTACCCTACATTCCTATGGTTTTACCATATGCAAGAGATGTGAAAAGGTTTGAAACCATCATACAACAAAATTGGCATATGTTGTTAGTAGATGAGGATATTACCAACATAGTAGGTGGATGACCACATTTTACATTTAGAAATAAGAAAAATCTGAAACAGCAGCTTTGCTATTCAAGAATATCTACTCTGATGGATAGCACAGTGAATGGTACCCATAGATGTGGAAAATGTACACGGTGCATTTATATAGATGAATCAAGTTTTTTTAAGCACCCTGGAACAGGGCATCTGTGGGAGCTAAGGAATTCTGCTGATTGCAATATTAAAAATGTAGTGTATGTAGCTCACTGCACATGTTTCCATTTCTATGTTGGAAAAACTAACCGTCACCTTAGGGAACGGATAAGGGATCACCTTTACTGCACTAGAAAAGGGCAACTGTATAGTGCTTTGGATAAGCATACATTGGATAAGGGGGATGACCATATATTTTTGTTTCAGGTTTTACACATTCAGAATGTCAGCAATAGGATGGTGGACATAGTCAATAGTGCTGAAAATATAGAAGTAAAATGGATTTTGCATTTAGGAGCACACAGAGGTTTCGGTTTGAATGATAGTGTTCCATTGAAGCCAGTGCTAAAATCTAGAAGTTTAAAACAAAACTAAAAAATAATAATATTTTAACAACAGAAGACTACATAAACAAATACTTGGAAGAATCGGAGATACAACCAGTAGTGGATTCTCCTAATCCTGACCCCAGGAATGTTGATTGTGGTCTCAATAGTACGACAGATGGTAAAAGTTCCGTAGTAATTAATGCAAATAGGATCCTCCACTCCAGTGGGGAGATCAAGATTTACAATTACACTGCCCACCCTGTTTTACCTGAATTTTTTCAATTTTTTTCAAAGGGTATGAAATTTATACCAGATTTCAAGTTTGATGTAACAGATACCCTAGTTGAATTTAAATTGTTTATGAGAAAATTAAACTTGGGAATATTTTTTAAAAATCAGAATATTATCAGTGTGAACCAGACAGAGGAATTAAAGAAAAAGAGTGCTTTTACTCCACCTATGTGTAACACACTTACATCATTTGAAAATGTAGTGAACTCCGAGTTATATTCTCTACACAACAAATACAAGTACACAAAAGGGGGGAAACAACCGGGAAATGAAATGATGGATGTGATTCAATCATTGTGTGATAACAACATTCGTATTATGACTGCGGACAAGGGTGGGGGGATTGTGTTTTATGATCAGGAACAATACAAAAGCAAAATCTTTGATCTTTTGAACAACTCAACCCAGTATACACCCTCTTCCATTAATGAAATAAACATAGCCCACAGTCGAATTGATTCTTACTTAGAAGAATTTATAGTGGAAAATAGAATCAATGAAGGTTTATACAGGTTTCTCAAGGTTGAGTTCCCCATTCTGGCCACTATTACAGGTATTCCCAAAGTCCACAAAGATATTTACGATCCACCTTTCCGTCCCATCATCTCTGGTAGTGCTAGTAAAGCTTTTCCATTTGGACAAGTCATTCATCATAAATTGAAACACGTCTATGACATAGTGGAACACATAATGAAAGATTCTTGGGAGTTCCTGGGCCTGTTCAAAAAGGAACTATGGTCTCCTAAGTTGGTTTATGTGACAATTGACGTCCAGGATTTGTTTTCCTGTATTCCGAAGGAGGATGGATTACAAAGATTTATCAATAGTATGCACAAAGTGAGTGAATTAGGTCAGGATGACATCTCACTTCTTAGTGAATTCATGGACATTGTTCTGGATCACAATTATATCTACTATGAGGGGGAGCATTACAGACAAAAAACGGGGGTAGCCATGGGTACTGCATGTGCTCCTATTTATGCCAACATGGTACTGTTGGATTGGGAAGTGGAATTCATTTTAAATTCGGACTGGATGTCCTTCATCAAAAGATACGTCCGCTATTTGGACGACATCTTTATACTTTGGGAGGGTGAAATTCAGGTGTTGCAGGAATTCATCAGTTACATCAATAACACCACGGATTATCTTAAATTCACCCACCAATATGATACACATGGTATAAATTATCTTGACGTCCTTATATACAGCAAGGATAATGAATTTCACTCCCGCATCCACAGAAAAGACACTTTTAGTAATGGTTATTTACATTACAGCAGTGCACATACATATAACACCAAGAGGGGCATCATTAAGGGACAGTGCATTCGGGCTGCCCGTATGACTATGGAGAGACATAGAGTGGATAAAGAATTGGATTACATTGGGCAGCTTTTTTTGGACAAGGGGTACCCATTTAAGATGGTGAATGACATTACAGGTTATGTTAAGAAAGAATGGGGACTAAAATACAAACCATTGTTGGGTGTGGGTATTTCTAAATCTTTGCCCACAGGAGACAGTAAAACAAATAAGATAAATCATACTGTAGGGACAGTGACTAACAACACATACACTAGATCATGTATTATCCAATATGGTAAACATTCCAGCGAGATAAAGAATATTATTACAACAAACTGGAATATCATGACTAGTGATCAGACTATTAAAAGTAAGATTACCGATAGACCACATTTTATCTATAAAACAGGTAATAATCTAAAAAGAATAATAGAAATAAAATCAAATTTCCAACATAACACCAAAGTGCAGAGGACTGGTACTAGAAGATGTGGCCAATGCAGTTATTGCAAATACATTATGGACACACCTAGTATTATTTTGAAGAACTGTTTAAAGAGTAAGATTTGGTTCTCCAATGGTAACTGTTCAACTAAACATGTTATATATCTAAGTGTTTGTCAAACCTGTATGAGTTATTATGTGGGGAAGACTGACCGCAGTTTGAAGAATAGAATATATGATCACATATACTGCATGAGGAAGTGTGATATTAACAATGCATTATCCAGACACCTTATTAACAGTCCACAGTGTAAGATGTTCAAATTTGCAATTTTGGACGTTATCACCCCCAATCCTAGAGGGGGTAACATAAAGGCCACGGTGGGGGAAAGGGAGATCAGGTGGCAGATCAGGTTGGATGCAGCCACCCCCCCCCGGCCTTAATGAAATGATCCCTACCAAGCCCTTGGTGAGGGTTTAGTTGAATTTTACTGTGTAAAAAATATTACACCTCTCCAGCATATTTTACATAATTGTTGTTATTTTAAATATAGTTGGAAGGTTATTCTAAGCTTGCGTTTAGATTTTTACAATGTATATTCTTTATATATACCTTCTCAAAAAATTTTTTCTCATTTGTATTATGATACACATGTTGGCATATATTGTATATATTTTACATTGTGCCTGTATCTTGCATTCCCTTTGGAATACATTTTATTTTATTGTATATCAAGTACTGAATAATTTTTTAGGATGAATTCATAAGTAATTGGACATTTAAGTTTTTAATTATTAGGAAACTTGTTTAGTCTTGTACATAGTGTTGATGTATCTGCATTTATACAGTTACTTATATTAGTATGGTTCTCTACAGAAGACATATGTCACACATTTTCAGTTTCATTAGTAGAAAGTAGCTCACGCTGCATTCAAAAATGTGTATGGCATTATTGTTAAACAATTGACTTAATGGATTAATTGTTACTTAGGGCGGGTTTTCAGATTACTTGTGATATATAAGTCCAACAATTTTATTGTATGATGTTCTGATGAAGACAGAGTTAGTACTGTAGAAAGCGCTTAACTACTTTTATTTTCAATAAACCAAGTGTTTCCAGCACAGTATCCTGTTTCCTGGCGTTCATTGTCACTGTCTGGTGATTTACTACTGTTTTGCTGTTTCGCTGGGATTTTTCATCTTTATTTTATAGCTTTGCTATTCAAGAATATCTACTCTGATGGATAGCACAGTGAATGGTACCCATAGATGTGGAAAATGTACACGGTGCATTTATATAGATGAATCAAGTTTTTTTAAGCACCCTGGAACAGGGCATCTGTGGGAGCTAAGGAATTCTGCTGATTGCAATATTAAAAATGTAGTGTATGTAGCTCACTGCACATGTTTCCATTTCTATGTTGGAAAAACTAACCGTCACCTTAGGGAACGGATAAGGGATCACCTTTACTGCACTAGAAAAGGGCAACTGTATAGTGCTTTGGATAAGCATACATTGGATAAGGGGGATGACCATATATTTTTGTTTCAGGTTTTACACATTCAGAATGTCAGCAATAGGATGGTGGACATAGTCAATAGTGCTGAAAATATAGAAGTAAAATGGATTTTGCATTTAGGAGCACACAGAGGTTTCGGTTTGAATGATAGTGTTCCATTGAAGCCAGTGCTAAAATCTAGAAGTTTAAAACAAAACTAAAAATTAATAATATTTTAACAACAGAAGACTACATAAACACATGCTTTAGGTCAATATGACAGTATTTCTTGAGCTGCTTCTAGCATAGATATCACTAAAGACAAGCATTTGTTGAGATGTATGTATTAAAGCATATGTATTTACTAGGTGGACAACGTGCATTTATTAGGCAGAATATAAGTATTAAGTTGTTGAGTGTGTACTGCTTATACTTTTATATATACTTTTATATATATTTTTATATATATTTTTATGCTTATACCAACGCATATAAGTAGTTACTAAATGGGGAACATGAGTATATGTATTTATTCATTGAATTTTTATGTATTTTATTTATATTTATCCACATGTTCTTGTCTTTACGTTTTGTGCACGTGTTTTTTAAACTAAGTTTTTCTGACTTAAGCAATTAACTAAGGGCAAAACGTAACCATAGTAATTAATTGATTGCTGAGTGCTGAATTAACTTTGAGTGGTAGGATTGGTTGTTTTAGTAATGAATTAAAGTATTTAAGTGCTGTTGCTGTTTGAATGAACTGTCTGATGAAGCAATGGTTACCATTGTGAAAGCGCTCACCATTTTGTATTAAAAAAGAAGATTTTACTTTGTCATGGTTCAGCTTCTTTATTCCAGCTACCTTCCTACTGGCCACCTGTGTTTCAACAGTAGATTATCAGTTAGCAGGAAAGAGTGAAATATTTTGTACTATTCGGATTAATGGGAAACTTGTAGAGTTTAAAGTAGACACTGGATCTATGTTTAATGTTTTATCAGCACAAATGTTTGCCAGAGTAACGGCTGGTGAGAAACTTGATTCAGCAAGATGTGCAAAACTAGCTGCTTATGGTGGTGAAGAGATTCAAACTGATGGTGCAGTAGTTCTCATATGCAAATCTGTTGGGAGTGGTAACTGTGACTTGCAGTTTTACGTAGTCAAAAGACATGTGCAGTCACTGTTAGGCCTCAATGACAGTTTGAGAATGAGACTGATTTTATTTATTAAAGGTCCACCATATACGTCTGAACAACCACAATACTTTTACACAGACTGTTTTTAGTGAATCTGCTGATATTTTCATAGACAAGCTTGACAAATTTCCAGTCACATATTCCATGAAGTTAAACCATGAAGTAAGCCCAGTTGTCAGACCAGCAAAAAATATTCTGGTAGCAATGCAGAGTGGAATAAGGGCAGCACTAGACAAAATAGTGAATTTGGGTGTAATTACTCCAGTAAAAGAACCAACTGAATGGGTAGCCTCCATCATTCTATCTCATAACAAAAGCTCAGATCATATTCTAATATGTATTGATCCGAGAGACTTAAATAAAGCACTTAAGCGTACTCATCATCTGATGCACACAGTAGAAGAAGTAGCTGCACTCATGCGAAATGCCACTGTTTTTTCAGTCTTAGGTGCAAAAAGTTGCTTTTGGCAAATCTTCATTGTTAACCACTTTCTGTACACCATTTGGAAAATAAAGATTCTTCAGAATGTCATTTGGGATAAATTCTGCCAGTGAAGTCTTTCAACATGCGACGGAACAATTTTTTTCTGATTATCCATGTGCTGTTATAGTAGACAACATTATTGTAGGGGCAATGGTGAAGACAAACATGATAGAAATCTCAAGAAAGTTCTAGAACATGCTCGTGAAGTAAATCTTAAAGTGAATCCTCAGAAATGTAAATTCAAACTGAAAGAAGTTACTTATGTGGGTCATTTGTTTACCAGTTCTGGCTTACAAGCAGATCCATCTAAGCAAGCAGCAATTCTTGAGATGCCACTTCCAGAAAATGTCACATCCTTACAACATTTTCTTGGTATGATCAGCTATTTAGGAAAGTTCATCCCAGACCTGTTGAGCTTTCAGCACCTTAAATGAGTTGACACACAAAAATGTAAACTGATCTTGGTTGGAACAACACCAAAGGGCATTTGATATTCTGCAACAAAAAAGTGCCAGTCCACCCACATTGAGATATTATGATGATCACAAATCTGTAACACTTTCTTGTGATGCTTTAAAGTATGGTCTTTGTGTAGCATGCCTTCAAGAAGGCATACAAACAGGGGTGGTTTGTGCTATTGGGCTGCAGGACTGCAGCCCCCCCAGCTGTAAACAAAGAAGAAAAGAAAATAAAACATACAATACAAAAATAAAAACATGAGTCGCACATGCACAGTGTTTTGGACTGCAATGTCTGCAGGCTGCTCTCGCGGGGTGGATGCACAGATTTTGGATGCAGGGCTGTTACAACTTGAGGTAAGGAATACAAAGTGTGTGTGTGTGTGTGTGTGTGTGTGTGTGTGTGTGTGTGTGTGTGTGTGCGTGTGTGTGAAATGCCTCAGGTGCTATATGGTGGGTAGAGAACAGGCTTGAATCCTGTACCCTGGGCCCAGGTGGCAAGAGCCTAAATTCCCTACCCACCACCATTTGCAAAAAAATTGCAGATTTTTCCCTCATACTTGTTCTGTTCCTCATAAAATCTGTGGTTTCTGTAGTTTTGCGTCCTTACAAAGTCAGTAGTGCAGTGGTAGCATTGTTGAATGTTAGCAACATGTTCTCTGGTTTGATTCTTGGCAGGGATGCCTTCTGTGTGGAGTTTGCATGCCCTACCTGTGTTTGTGTGGGCACCCTCTGGGTGCACAAAAACATGTGTCTGTAATGTTTCTCCCTGGGCCTCTGCTGAAAATTGGCTTTTGTTCCTAGTTAGACTTTTCTGGTTAACAAATGTTAAATAAAAATGACAAACATTTGAATTTCAGACTTCATATTCTTCAGAACGTACATGGTAACACAAAAGCTTTTATTCTATCAATTTTCTAAGTTTATAAGATGGATATTTGAAATTTGTCCCTATTTCTGGGACTGTATGCTCCCATTATTGGCTTCGTCCAGGTTTTTTGTGCTAAGGTTGAGAGCTATGGTAAGAACTGAATTCACTGAATATGTTTGGGGGCTGTGTTTTCCCAATACTGGCTTTGTCCAGCTGTTTTTTGCTAAGAGATTGAGAGCTATGGTGAGTACTGAATTCATTGAATATGTTTGGGGCTGTATTCCCCCATTATTGGCTTTTTTTGTTCAGGTGTTTTGTGCTAAGAGGTTGACAGCTATGGTGAGAACTGAATTCACTAAATGATAGCCATTTAAGTTTCAGTCTTCCACGCTTTCATAAAACAGCTGATTTGGCATAGTGGTATGTTGCTCTGACTGTTTTGCAAGGGGTCCTGGGTTCAAGACTTGGCAGTGAAATGTATGGTGGTAACACAGCATTTTATTCTAGCAATTTTCCAGCATTATATAAGCAAGGTCTAAAATGTGTCCTTGGTTTTTGCCCCCCCCCCCCCATAAATGTTGACCTTTTCCAGATTTCTTGTGCTGCAAAGTTCAGAGATACAGCTGAGTGAGTAGATTTTATAAGGAGCTGAGAGCTGCAGGGGAGCAAAAGTTTAGTGCTGCTTATGCTGAATCTGCTTGCATTGTTAATAACACAACAGGTAGTGTACTTGCTTTTGATGCAGAAGGCTGTGAGTTCTACTCCCACAGTAGATAGATGCATTGCTGATACTGTACTGTGTTGCAAAGGGGGTGGATGCTGCACTCCTTTTTGGTGAAGATATCTAGTAACTATGAACATGTTATCAATTTGCCATCCATTCCCTATTGCAATATTACTAGCTTATCATTTTTTTGTGTAAGATAGGCAATTTATTCCTCAAGGGCAACAGACACTTTATTTGTAGATGAAACAATGAAATATAAAGTTGTTTGCTAGCAGCAACCTCTTCATTAGTTATAGATCTCTTTAATGTGGAATTATTTAGATGACTTTTACTTCTTCAGAGATTGTGCATATGTACTGATACTGGTGAACTGTAGAAGTTTGAGCAGACTTTTATGATGGAAATGCTCTGAATTGGGCACTTTTGTCATTATTGGTGCATGCATTTTGTTTCATTGTTTACTGAAAAAATGTTCAAAACAATAAATTTAAAATGCCCTATAAAACTGTACTGTATTGTACATGGAATATAATTTAATACAACTAGGAAGGTGTAAGAAAGAGCATGTGTATGTTTCATGTGCAAGGGGCCTGTGGTTTGAAAACAGCCCAAACCCAAAGTTAATCTTTGTCTGCCACTGGCAAAATGTATTTTCTTTGAATGTGGGTTTCAATGCTGTTTCAATGAATGTGAGTTTCAAGGGCAGAAAACTCTTAATGCTAAGTCTGTTTTCGTCGTGAGGCTGCATTGCTTTGTTTAGCAGATATCTTAGTGTTTGCACTGTAAAATGAAAAATAAAAATTTCAAATGAAGTCCAAATCATTGCAGAAGTAAAGCAGTATGCACATTAGTGTTTATGGTAAATGGGGTGAAATAGTCAAGTAATGGTTCATTGGAATGGCTGCAGGGGGGAGGCTCTATTTGACCATGATTTTGGGAGGGGGAAAGGCGGCAAACTCAAAGACAACCCCGGCTGAACTATACCTCTCAACTGTCCAGATTTTTGCAGGATGAATAGATTTTTGCTTCTTATTTTTTGGTTTGTTCCTCATAAAATTTGTGGTTTTCTGGCAAATCATTTAGGAATTAAGTCACTAAATAATGACAGACACTGAGTTTGAGAATTCATAACCTTCAGAAAACTGCATGCTAAAGCAAGACCCATTATTCTATCACTGTCTCAGTTTATACAAGAGCAATTTTTAGTACTGTTTATATGTTCCCCAATATATTTGGCCTTGTCCAGATTTCCTGCATTAACAGGTTTTGAGGTACGTGCAAATAAATTGCTTTATAAAATTAGGCATATCCAAACCTCTGAACTGTCTCCGATTTTGGCTCAAAATGTTGCTCTTCCCCTAATAATCCCTCCGCAAAATAACAATTTTGCAAGAAAACATGAAGGATTTACAATTAATAAATAATTGTAATAATCAGAGTTATATATTACTTTTATTTCAGAAATGCATGTAGATTATTTTATTTTGTCAGCTGCTCAAGTTAGCAGTACTGATATTAAAAAAAGTGTACCTTCTTTGACAGGTTCCCAGCTGTATTGTGTGGCTATTTTATACTTTTGCATCATATTTTTGGTCTGTTTTTCATAAAATTGTGTTTTTTTGGCAAATTATTGGCAAATCATTAAAGACTGAAGTTATAAAATAATAGACATTTCAGTTTCAGGTTTTATACACTTCTTACTAATGCAAGACCTACTATTCTATTATCTTTCTTAGTTTATAAGAGCAATATTTAAAATTGTCCTTATTTTTGGGCCTTTGTCCCACTTCTATGTATGCCTTTGTCCAGATTTCTTGCTCTGAGGTTGAGAGATATGACAAATATATCAGGGACATCACAGTCAGCCGGAGACATTTCAAATCGTGACATACTTGTTGCACCCCACTCCCCCATGTAGTGACTCTGGATGTGTCCAAGCAAGGCAAAGAGCAGTTATGCAGTGTAAATGTGCAGAGTATCTCCCCCATCTAAGGTAGACACAAGTACAACAGTGGCTTTTCATCTGTCCTTGATTTTGCAGAATGTTCTGGTTTCTGTCATATTTTTATACTGTTGATTTATGCATATTATTATTCAGAAAGTGCCTGTTGCTCTGTGTTTAAGTAGCAATGCTTTAATGATAATCAGGTAAGGTTGGATGAGACTGTAAGATGCAAGTAATTTTTAATAAGCATACTGTTAAAGAATTGCTAACATTGAAAGGCTATCTGTTGTTGCCATGCAGAGAATACTTATATAACTAGATAATGTATAAGCCTTGGGTATTGAAATGCATATGACAGTATTTGTAATAAAGGACAGGAGGCTCATTACATTTTTTGGAGACTTGCAGTCATCTTTGCAGGCTTTACCTGGAAAATAAACAGAATGCCAATATATTGTTTGTGGTCCATAACCTGTGCAGTGATCCTTTAAGCAATGTATGGTGAGCTTGTTTCTTGTTTGCTTTTCATTTTTTTACTTTGATCATGTTTTCCCCATGAAACAAGTAGATAATTGTTGTCAGGCAGAAGGTCTTTTTTGGATAAGAAACATTTTTACAAGTGGGGGTATCACAGAGATTGTTACTTTCAGCATGTTACTTGGTACTTTAATAAAGCTGAATATTTTATTTTTATTTTATTTTATTTTATTTTACATTTGTTGACATATATAAATATAAATTATAATTAGGACTGCAGTGCAAGGAGAAGTGATTTGAGTTGACTGCTGCTTGTTTTTCTTATACTTCATTTTGACTGGCATTCCAGTAATGTATTTAAAAAGTAATTTATTTTTTCATACCTCACAACCTTTTTGTTTTCATCAAGATATTAAGTAGGCTATCATGCAGCCAATGCATAGGTTCATAGGTTCATAGATTAGTACTAGGCTAACCGCCCTTGCAAGCCATTTTAAGCCTAGCTAATTATCCCTTGTGAGACTCCAACCCTGCACCTTGTGTTTGTAAGGCAAACACCTTAACCATTAGGCCACCCTCCCAACCCAACTGAAATAGTTTTTTTTTCTTCTGCGCTTCATTTTGTCTTGATTGGAATCTCATAATGATGGTTTGGCACCCAGGGCAGCATATTTAATTAAAGTTACAGTTTCTGTGGTTTTGAGCATAGCCCCTCCCCTTTCTAGTTGACAACACCCATTCCCATTGTCCACACCCATTCATCTGTCTCCTGCAGCCCCCCCCCCTTTGATATGAAGTCACCAGCCGCCACTGCATACCAGTAGCCCATGCATCTAGAACTTTAACCTAAAATGAAATGCAGTATGCAAAATTGAAAAATAGCTTTTGGTAGTAGGGTTTGCGTGTTTGAGGTTCATTGACTAGATTAATGGAAAACCTGTTCAAACAGAAACTGACCACCAACCTCCAGTGTCAGTTCTGAAAAAGCCCTAGCGAGCCTACAATGCATGATGTTAAAATTTCAAGTTTCAATACAGTCTATGCTAAAGGCAAATATCTCTACCTTGCTGATGCTTTGTCAAGAGCAGCCAGACAAATGACAGAACAGCATGACAATGTGAAAACAGAATTTGAAGTCATGGAAGTCTGAAATTTTTCCTCATTATGTCTTGATGAACTCAGAAATCACATAGCCATAGACCCAATTCTCCAGAAGCTGCAACATTTTATCACTTAAGGATGGCCAGCATGACAAACTGGTCTACCACTTGACATACAGAAGTATTTTCCTTACAATGATGAGCTCATAATGGAAGATGGAATCATCATGACAGGTTCTAAGGTGGTAATTCCTATAGTATTACAACAGGAATATACCAAACTTTTGCAGCGTGGTGACCCAGGTACTGATTCAACCAAAAGAAGGTCAAGCAGCATAGTATTTTGGCCTTCTATGTCAAAAGATATAGAGAGGGCAAGTCTAGCATGTTAAATTTGCAATCGTACTATATTGCACCAACAAAAAGAACCACTTCATCTAAACCAGATTCTTGAATTACCATGGTTGATATTTGCTATTAATATATTGGAATGGTCAGCCTTAAAGGTGTTAGCACACCTTTACTCAAATTACTTCGAAATTGACCTTCCTCCTAATTTAACGTCCAGCACTATCATTATGAAATTGAAGAGACATTTTTCTGTCCATGGTAGTCTGCACAGTCATTTCTGACAATGGTGCACAGTTTACAAGTCAGCAGTTCAAGAAATTTGCTGAGTCTTATGATATTGTTCATGTTACTAGTAGTCATGAGTATCCACAGTCATATGGATTAGCTGAGCATGCAGTTCAAAGTGCAAAACATTTGTTGGAGAAATCCAAGAGAGGTGGTGCCAATGTTTTTCTTAACTTACTCAATCTGAGAAACATTCCTCGAGATAACTTGCTTGGTTCACTTGCTCAGACATTAATATCCAGACAAACAACAACAACTTTACCAATCAGTAAACAATTATTAGTACCAAATGTAAAGAACAATAGAATGGTCGAGGATCAACTTTTGAGAAAATGTCAGTCACAAAAGCTGTACTACGATAAGTCCAGCAAATGTCTTAGTCCATTAAGACAAGGAGAAGTTGTGAGAATGCAAACATCTAAAGGATATGACCAAGTGGGTATCATCAAAAAACTTTAAGAAGAACTGAGATCTTACATCATACAATCTGATGGAATGGATTTCAGAAGGAATCAAAGACACATATTACCAGTCTCTGAACCAGAGATGCAGCAGATTGCTTGTGCCAGATACTCTATTTCTAAGAGCGACTCCACACTTGCTCAAATTCCAGAGGACAGTGTATACTTTCTTCAAGTAATGCTGATGTAATCCGGGTCTATATCAGAACATCGAAGTTTTAAAACTTCGAATGTTCTAATATCAACCCATTTTAATCGAACGCTAAAAATAGTGAAGCTGCAGAACACCGAATTATTTCCTAGGGAAAGAATTTGGTTGTTGGCCAGTTCTGTGGCTTCGCTATTTTCAGCGCTGTGGTGGAGATTTACAGGTCGGGTTCAGGTAAGTGTGCGATTGTGTGGTTGTTAGGATTAGGGCATGGGTTAGGTGAGTTAGGGTTAGGGCACAGGTTAGGTGAGTTAGGGTTAGGGCACGGTTTAGGTGAATTAGGTTTAGGGGCGGGTTAAGTGAGTTAGGGTTAGGGAGCGGGTTAGGTGAGTGTGCGATAGTGACGGACCTTAGGGTTAGTGGATAGATAGTAGTGTATGTATAGTTTAGTGTAGCTTTAGTTGTAGGATTATAAGTGTATCTGTGTGTACTGATGTTTTTTAGGTGTGCTTGTGTTGTGTGTATGTGTTTCCCAAGGAAAAGATTTGCTGTTCTGAATGTTCGATATTATGTGGTTTAGATATTTTAGGTTCGATGAAATAGCATTCGCTATTTTCATCTTTCGATAACATGATATAAACGCTGTAATCCCTGAAGTCACAATTGTAAAAGAATCCCCAGAGACTGTCCCTTTGTTAAACCCAGTTAAAGTTTTTATAACCAGATTGTGTAGAATTTCCAAACCCATTTCAAGATAGACAGCGATTTGGACTTAAATTCATTTGTTGTTATATGTTGATGTGATATCTAGCTTGTTAAAAATATCTTGTTTTCCTATTCTATGTCAAACAAATCAAAAATGGAGGATGTAGATCATTGTGTGCATTGTACCAATATCAGTGCCATTTTGTATAGCCAGAGTGAATGCAGGCATGAATGGAGATGCACATGCGAGTGTGTTTGAAGTAATGAGTCAGTCAGGTAGCTTAAAATATATGTTCCAGTTACAACTCCTGCTGTGTTTAAGTACAATAAACAACTTGAACTCATCACAGTGCCTCAGTGTCTCGTTTGATACATGAGACATGCAACACCATAGAGGCTGTGCTTTTGGCCATGCAGAGTGTAGTTATGACCTGCTCTTTGGAGATGCTAGCTAGAGGACTGGTAACAGGTATGCTTTGGGGTATGTCTGGTGGGGATAGGGGGGGGTGATATTTGCATGAAATCTGTCTGCTAGCAGGTTGGCAATGTCCTCAGGGTCAGTATGAGTAGTACCGTCCACTAGTAGTTAGGCACAAAGCTGGGCCTTCGCTTTGAGATTTGTGATATAGCTAAAGAATGCCTTATAAAAATGCATGCAGGGAGGAAGGATTTGGCCTGCCTGGGGAAGGTGGTGTTGATTACACATTTTACAGAAAAAAGATCAAGGAAGAACTGAGATGTTTTCTTAAAGGGATATATGTATGGGTGAATCAAAGAATGAAATCCAGAGGAATGTGTAGAAGTAGCATTATTAAACGTATTTGTAAGAAGGATAATAGGAAACTTTTAAGTAAGTGAAGACCCATAGTGATATGTAATGTGGATTGTAAAGCAGCTATGACGATTTTTCAAATAAAGTTTAATAACATCATAAAAGAGATCATTGTTGATGGAATATATGGAATGAAAGGAAATGATAGTAAAGAGATGCTGATTATAGTTAAGGAAGTCAGAGATAAAATTGTAAATAACCAGTCTGAAGGTAAACTGATTTCCTGTATCATTAAAAAGGCATATGAATCAGTTCTGGAATATTTTAAAATGGTATGATATTCCTGATAAAGTTATTAATGTTTTGAAAGTTATTCATGAAAATGCAACTATAACAATATTAGTAAATGGCTGGTTAAGCAGACAGATTGAATTAAAATGGAGGTTTGTTTATGTCTTTCAGCTTTTCCCGGTTGGGGGTCGCCACAGCGGAACTCCGGTCCGCTAATGATTGGTAGTTGATTTTTACATGCCGCGTTACCAGCCCTGACGCACAACCTTCAATGAAGGTACGCCCATTCATGCATATCTCCTCGCAGAAGACGCACTAGCTGAGAATCGAACCGGACAGCGTCTTACTGTGAGGCGACAGAATTAAAATGGAGGTATGTTTGGTAATAAACAATGTTAAAGAAAAATTAGAAAGAAATAATTATAAGACAAATTTGATTTACAGAAATTGCCTATGATGATATGTAATGCAGAAACTACTGCTATATCATTTGAAAATAATGGGTTTATATGACTAGACCAAAAGATCACAGCAGCAAATGTATGTACATCGACACATTTACATCGATGTACATACAGATATGGGTAAGTTTTGTAATGAAAGATTTATGTTTTCTTTTGAGGAATGTTGGAATAGATTCAAGTAGATAAAAAGTTAAGGACTGAAGGGAAATAGTAGACTAGGTTAACTGCTTCAAATATATAGGAGAGGTGGTGGAGGGGAAGGTAAGTTTGAATGAGGAAGTGAAAGCTAGAATCAGAGGGGGTGCAGCCAAGTGGCACCGAGTAACAGAGGTAGGGTATGACAGAAGAAAGGCAAAGAAGCAGAAAAGTTATGTGGACAAAAGAGTGGTGTGACTAGTACTATCACATGGTACAGGAACCTGGGCAGTAAAGACAAAGCAGCTGAGGAAGCCAGAGGTGATGGAGATGAAATGCCTGAGACAGGTGGTAGGATGCATACTATGGGAAAGGTGAAGAAATGAGGGCATCAGAGCAGAAGCCCAAATGAGGGCATCAGAGCAGCAGCCCATGTAATTCCAGTTGCAGAAAAGGTTAAAGTGAACAGATTAGTATGTGGGCATATGTGTAGGAAAACAGAAGACAGTCTGATGAAGAAAATTTGGAACAGACAGGAAAAGGCAAGAGGAAACAAGGGCATTCAGCCAAAAGATGGACAGACTGCAACAATCAGGCTTGGCTGTTGAACAGGGTAGAAGAGTGTCACTGAACAAAGAGAAAGATGGCGACAGGTGACATGATCCCCTAACCCCATGTAGAAATTCAGAAAATGGGGGGGTTGTTGTTGATGATGATGATGATGATGATGACGATGAAAAAAGTAAAGGGTTTGGAAAAATAAAGAAAATAGGGGCATTTCACTAGGCATGACATTCTAGTAGTAGGCATTAAATCTGGAGATTATAATAAACAATGACATGATTTAATACAAGACATAAAGGATTTAATTGTTGCACTGAAATCATATGATTTTTCCCATCAGAAAAAAGGTTTACTTAATAAATTCAGTAATATTAGGATAGCTAGGTTATTTAAGGGGAGTGCTTATGTTTCAAAGAAGGCTTGAAAAAGATCTGTTGGAAGTTGTTTTGAATGCAGTTTGGAGATCTAGATTATATCGTGTAAAACAATACCTAATATACAATACAAAATATAGGTGCTGAGTTTAATAATTTGTAGGGCTCATTGCATTAATTTTGGGTATTGAATGTTATACATAAAAATGAAAAATATGTTGTCACTAACATATTAAGTGCAAAATATGAATCCATTTTCAAACTGATGCAATCCAAGAAGTGTAAACAAAATGAAAAAAGTAAGACAAGCATTGAATATGTGAGTAAAATAAAAGAATGGAAACATCACATAACAGAAGTACAAACAATATGAAAACTGGTATAAAAACATGATGGCTCAATGCTTCAGAATTAACATTTGGCAGGGAAGAGAAAGTGAAATTAAAGAAGCTGTTTGTAGGGAAAATGATTTGGGTACATTTAGGAATGTGAAGATTTTTTTGATCAGATTGATAATTAACAGGACTGGCCATGGGTGAATTGACACTCTGTACAAAAGAATCTACACCTCCCCCCACATACATGCACACAGCACCAGGTGTTCCCCCACCCTTCCCATCCGGGCCTATGCACACCATCCAGACCCCCCCACACACACACAAACACACACACACAGAGCACCATGTGTGCCCCCTCCCTTCCCATCCTGGCCTATGCACACCATCCAGAGCCCCCCCCCACACACACACACACACACACACACACACACACACACACACACACACACACACACACACACACACACACACACACACACACAGAGCACCATGAGTGCCCCCTCCCTTCCCATCCTGGCCTATGCACACCATCCAGACCCCCCACACACACACACAAACACACACACACACAGAGCACCATGAGTGCCCCCTCCCTTCCTATCCTGGCCTATGCACACCATCCAGACCCCCACACCCCCACACACACAAACACACACACAGAGCACCATGAGTGCCCCCCTCCCTTCCCATCCTGGCCTATGCACACCATCCAGACCCCCCCACACACACACACACACACACACACACACACACAGAGCACCATGAGTGCCCCCTCCCTTCCCATCCTGGCCTATGCACACCATCCAGACCCCCCCACACACACACACAGAGCACCATGTGTGCCCCCTCCCTTCCCATCCTGGCCTATGTACACCATCCAGATCTCCCCCACATACACACACAAACACACACACACACACACAGCACCATGAGTGCCCCCTCCCTTCCCATCCTGGCCTATGCACACCATCCAGATTACTCCTTTCTTTCTTTTTCTCACAGTTTCTTTTACTTTGTAATTTTTTTCAGGTATTTAATTAACTAAAGTGTTTATTCAACATACTCTAACTAGGCTGGACTGCACTCTGAAAACTGTGGAGAAAACAACTGCATTAAGCTGGGAGGCTTGGGCCACTAAGGCCCCCAGAAGCCATGAGTTATAGATGTCCTGAGGTGCCTTTTAAAGTTTTTTTAACAATCTTTTCTTTCAACAATGACGTGAATGAAACTCATGATTGCAGAAACAATTCTGTCTTACTCTTCAGCTTCGCTTTTTCCTGCATCCTCTCAGCACACCCTAATCGACTAAGACTTAAATTAAGGTGGTCTAAGAGCAACTAGGCTCCCAGAAACTATGGTGTTGCAGATTCTCTGAGGTGCATTTTAGAGCTTTTTGAAGCGTTTTGATCCAGTGATGGCATGGACAAAAAATCATTTGTAAGGAAGAAAATTCAGTATTACCTTTTTAATTTAAAGGGAGAAATAAGTTGTATCTGGGGCCTGATGTCCAAAGTTGACCATATAGCAGCTCACAATAAAATGGGAGGACAGTCTCTTCTGCAGATACATAAAATCACTGCTGGGTGCAGTACTATGACTCCCAAACCTCACCCTTCAAGAAAAGGTAGTCATTTTCTTTAGATTCCTCTCTGGTGGGATGTAAATGAAGGCACACATGGTCACAATCATATTTCAAGTTGCTGCTGTCACATGTATACATATCATGCCTACTCACCCCTATCCACAACCGACAGCCACCTTCTGTGTACCTCTCCGATGTCAGACTGGTAGAAATATGATAAAAAAGAACATAACACATTTGTTGTCAGACATCTATAAAAAAAACATGTATCTTCACCCTCTCCTAAAATATAGCCACCTCTTTATTCATCTAATGTCTGATTGTGAAGAAAGTGTAAAACTAATGATTATTGTAATGTGTCCAACTTTTAACTTCTAGAGAGTACACTGTTCCTATACAAGCTATAATGACCCTGGTACACCTCTCTAAAGTTTGCAAGTAAATTTAGATAGTGACCACAATGGCCCCAGTCCAACACAAGATATAATGTTCACTGAGTTTTGGGAGGAAAGTTAAACGATGACATTATCACCAGAAGACCACACCTTCCCAACACACACATACAAGTTACAGCAGCCTTCTGTGTATACCTCTGTGCAGGGATGATTTTATACTAATCTTTTGTGAGATGACTGCTTAAACATAGTAAGTGATAAACAATTCAGTTACTTTCATCTAGAAAACTGAGCTGTTATAGTCACTTCTATTTATAATTTAGACGAGTGATAAAAGACAATGACCACGTAATGTATTTCACCATTGCTTCAAAACAGTTGCCACACATTAAAATATTCCATGTTGCTTCACACACATCAAATTATTTCTGCAAAGCCAGACTTATAAACAAACAACAGCAGGCATTAAGTCATTTTCCTCCACAGGCAACCTCAGCAATTATACCAACTCTGTCTGTGCAGCTCAGGTGTCTAGTACAGGTCTATGTTCGGCTATCAAAAACATAATTCCTCAAAAAGGTAAATATCAAACTGAAAGCATCATTACTGAATATTACCAAACAGCAGGAACAGCAAACAAATCTTCATTGTAAGGCTATAATTGGCCAACATCACGAACGCAGCCAACCAAATTAGGGGGCTTTGCCCCACACCCACCCACTATATATATATATATATATATATATATATATATATATATATATATATATATATATACATATATATATATATATATATATATATATATATATATATATATATATGTATATATATATATATACCAACTCCAAAATTGCACTACAATGGGAAATAGGGCAAATGTAAAAGGTTTCCTTCACTTACCTTATGCATCTTGTTCCTTCCTTTTTTGTTGGCCAACTATGGCCATTCGATGAAGTTTTATTCGCTGTTCTTGCTGTTTGGTAATGCTCAATAACGATGTTTTCAGTTCGATATTTAGCTGTTTGAGGGTTTATGTTTTTGATCCCTGAAAATAGACCCATCCAGTACTATATCTTAATTCTCAAAAATTCCCACTAGCCCTGCAGACAGACAGTGACTTTGTACTGAGCAAACAACAAGAGGATCAATTACTGTCATCCATCCAAGCCCAAACCCAACCAGCAGTTATAGCTACAATGTCTGATTGTTATGGTATATTATTTCAACTTTGCTCCACACAAATAAGTTGTCACACATTAAAGTAGGCCAAGTTTCTCGAGAAAAATCACAAAGCCAGAAATATTGACAAAAATATCTGGTCAATGATTGTGAAAATAATAATGAAACTTATCTCACAGTTTCTGTCTTCAGTCACATTATGCCAGTCTTCTCAGCTTTTCATAATTCTGCAGACCGTCCATGATTTTGTCTCCGTTTTTTGATGTGCCCTTCATAACAATTTTAATTTTTTTCTGGTAAACTGCTGAATATTGCAGTCAGGCAGTAAAGCCAGACATTAAAGATTCTTACCTATTGTTCCAAAATGCTGTGCATGTTGTCTGTGTAGCTTTGAGCCTACATTTGAATGTTATGAGATCTCTACTCCCTGACCTGTCAACATTCAAGTCTAGCATGACATGACTTAATTTGAATGGTCAGGTCAAATGCATCAACTCCCCCCAAGGTACCTATCACTCTGCAGGAGCATTTTGTTTTAATGGGGCACCTTATTTCTTTACCTTTAGAACAAAGAAACAATGTATTTCATTGCACTAAACAATAAATAAATAAATAAATAAACATGGAAAGTGTGCCCCAAGAAGCAGGCTGCCCTAGGTGGTCTCCTAGATGGCCTGTATGTAAAGGATAATAAAGTCATTCTTGCGGTATAAGAAGTTATGTGAATGGTTATGTTATATGCATAACAAGGACGAAACAGCTGAGCAGGATTTTTTAGACTGTGAAACAATAAAAAAAATCTGGACAGGAATGGGAGAGAAATGGAATATCGAAAAAACAAAATGAATATGCAAATCATTTTATGTATTTTTTATAAAGGAGTTGAAAAGATAAGTGGGATGCAATGGATAAAGAATTATTTACACTGTTTGGTATATGTGGCTCGATGTAATTAGGTTTTGTATAATAAAGCATGGGATGATTATAAATTAAAAGAAAGGCATAAAGGCGGTTATGGATCAAATGATGAAGAATGTTAGGAATATAAGGTATTATGAAGTTTATGTTTGATGTTACATGCTTTTAGAAATGTAACAAGGGAGAAGCATTTTATTTTAAGTAAGGGGGTTTTATGTTTGTTTGGTAGTACTTTGATTTTTTAAATAAAGATCCTCTTCTCTTTTTGACAAGTGCCATGGGATGTTTTACATTCACCAAATATACCACCAACTCAGGCAGATGGGAGCTCAGTTTTAACATGTCATCTGAAGGATGGCAGGACCCCATAATGCCCTGCAGTGACAGTAATGGAAAATGGACCCAGTCATCTAGTAGGGAAACAGAATCCACAACCTTCTGATCTTCTAGCACCAAATATAAGTGTACTGTTGACTTACTGACACTAACTAGGAATGTGTTCTTCATGTTAGTCACTATCCAGCAGTGAATTTGGGAGTGCTCCCAATGTAAGATTAATATAGAGTTCGTGGGACAGCAAAACACACACACACACACACACACACACACACACACACACACACACACACACACACACACACACACACACACACACACACACACACACAAGTGCATGCACTCTGTTAAACAAAATTAAATGCAAAAGATCCCTGCTTAGCAGGTGTATAGTGGAGGGAGTGTTGTCAGCTTAGTGACATATTTGATGTTCATGAACATGATTTTACATGACTTGTCAGTACCCAGCCAGTGACTGAAGTGTACAACATATGGAGTTTGAGTGACATATGTCAAACTCTGTGCCATAATGGCATAAGGCAAAGCCACAGGAAGGGCACTGTGAAGTGGACAGCTGCTCTGGGAGCAAGCTGTTAGGCAGTATAGATGGTACTGCAGAAGACATGATGGTCTCCTGCAAGCACTATCAGTAATCATTATAATGTATTAAAAGTGCTTGATACAGTTTAACACAAAGTTACTATGGAGATGCAGCATGACTCCTTTTTCAGCCTAAAGATGCATTTCTTATCTGGTCCTCAATCCCAAAGTTGCATGTTCCAAATTGGCATATTGTCCAGGACATCAACCAAACTTGCTACAGCCATAAGAAATGCTGCACACTTCCCAGTTGTTTTAAATTGTGTAGGAGGTGTACAGAATAATGCAAAGTCCACAGTGTAGAAACCTCTATACCTATCATCCTAACCATGTCATAAAAAGTTGTGGCCCATCTCCTATGTAAGAATGCACAGGACTGCTGCCTGTACACCCTACTCCATGAAGAGTGCATTGAAACGATGAGGAGAGGGAATTAGATATAATGAAATTATGGGCGATGTGTCTTCCAGGGTACTGTGCACCTTGGTGGGGTACATAGTGTTGAGGTGAGAAGTAATGGCAGTATAGGATACACAGCACAATAGACAGTGTGATGCATAAGGTGCAGGTGTTGAGGAGCACTGGCAGTAAATAGTACAGAGCATAGTAGATGAGGACCCTGTACTCCAAGCTGTGTACAGTGAAGGAGATTTTATCAGATTTTACCAGCTGTACAACTGACACTGCTGGGACAAAGAAGTGGGACACACAATGCTTATGCATGCAGTGCACTTGCACATGCACACACACACACACACACACACACACACACACACACACACACACACACACACACACACATACTCACGTGTGTGCATGCACATATATACAGAGTATATAGCCCAATAGAGCTATATACTCTGTATATAGCTCTATGGAGGTATAGCTTTATTATTCAAACATTAATGAGTTTGAGGTCTTTCTGGTTTTTGTATGATGCATTTTTACAGATGCTAAACACTACTTATATCTGCAATAGTTAATACAGCAACAATAACTGCACTTAACACAAAACATTTGGATCTTTCCTCCCTAGCATCCACAGAGAAAAGGCCTGTTAATGGTGCAGTCGGACCTTCCCAGAAACAAATTCTAATAAATAAATAAAGAAAGAAAAAATTACGAAACTTTGAAGTGAAAACATAACCAGCATTAGGCTACCAGTAAAGAATAACAGAGTAAGCCAATGAGGCTGTATAACATTTGCTATATCTCTAAGCTATGAGGCTATTTCCAAGAACTCAAAACTACATACAGTACAATTCATTTAGCTGTGAATCTGATACCTTTTGACTACTTCTGGAAACAGACTGTTTGTCAAACAGGCCCTTTTGGGTTAACTTAGAAAAAAATGGTAATATATTTCTTAGGATGTTCGTGAATGAAGACTACTTTACTGAGGACATAACACTGTTTCAGGATGTTGATTGATGAACAAGCCTGCTTTCTTCTCAGACTTTATAATGAAACTACTGCTACTCAGGGCTTTATCTTTCAGTGACCGCATTTGTCAAAAGTTTTCCAAAGGTTTGATGCCAGTAAAAAGTTGTGCTAATTGTTGATGGACATAGGGAGACAATGTCTGCTTTTACCCAGTGACTATATTAAGATGGATATTGAGGGGATATAGCCCCATGCATCTCTACAAAAAAGGGTTTTATTCAGGAAAAATTAGTCTTGCTTTTGGCAAGTTTGCTTTTGAGTGGTGTTTCTCGAGTTTTATTCTATTCAGCACTGTTGGTACAGCAAACTTGTCTCTGGCAGAGTGATTTTCACTGTCACAATATCAAACTACTTTAGCTGTTGTCCCTTGCTGTGACTAATGTGTTCAGTTTGATTGCTCGGTCTGTGAAATCTTGTTTTTTTTTTTTTTTAATGAAAAAATGTAACAAATCCATATTCCATACAAATAAATATGTAAACTGTAAATGAGTTCAGACTCAGAAGGAACTCTTATCTGTACACTTTGTTCGGAAACGTCTAACATCTAACGAAAAAGAAATACAAATAAAAAAAAAAAAGCTAAGAAGTTTCCTGCTTCTGTCAAGTCTGCTTTAGTCAGAAGTCAGCTTGTGTAGGTCCCTTTACAGCAGTGCTGGCAGGCTGCAAATAAGATCTGGCATTTCTTAACAGAAGAATAATGAAGGCTGATAGATTCATGAGTAATTGTTTTCAGCACACCTCGTAACTGTCTAAAAGCATATAATTACCGTTTCATACCTTCAGTAAGGCAAGTTTCCTAGAAAATGAGACTTCACAACAGTGAACAAGTGACGCTTGATCTTGGTTGCCATAGTGATATATACATCTTAATACAATATATTGCTATCTGCATTTTATGTTACAGACGGAAAAAAATATTCAGTTCAGCATTTAAGCATTTGTCTTTTAAGACCCAAACTCCAGTTTTAATACGTTTCCATGCAAAAAAAAAAAAAAAAAGATTCTACAGAAGATTTGTCACTTGAAATAATAACCTTTTTAAAAGAAATGTCCTACACGTATTCCATGGTCAATTTTGTACTCATATCATCACTACCTGATTTTTTCTGTACTATATTCATACTTTCTGGAAATACGTGGCATATTAAATCTGCACCCTCATACCGCTGTACATAATTCCGTCATTAGAAGTGCCTTGGTATCCCCATTGATAATGGAGTATAATAAAAGTAGAAAATGCATCTAAAATGAGTTAGAATTTCTTTTTATTTTATTTTTATTGCAACCACCTATGTAGTCATTTAGGCATATAAAACTGGCAGCAAAAGATTAATATTTTTAATTTCTGACAGAAGCAAACTCAGAACAGTGCAAGATTATTCCAGATTAGACTGCATGGTATAGTTTCAGGTTGGAGCTAACTTCAATTTACTGTTGCCACCTTATACATTCTGGACATTTTGTTTTCAAAAAGCAAACAAGCTAGGAAATACCATGATTGAAAAGTGCCCGCAACGAATAAGAGGGACAACTCTGTGAAGCAAAGTTTCAAGATGTTTTAGCATACTTACAACTCTAACCTGACAAAATGAGGGATGAGAGCGCCACAGGAGCTGCTAAGAGGTGTTACAGAATATAATTATATTAAGGTATTTCTTAACCTACTAAGCCCACTTTTCATAAGTGTTCCTTTTCAAGGGATGATCTGTGAGCTCTCTGAGTTACTCACTCAGTGTTATATAGTTAACATGTGGAAATTAAGAACTCAAACCCAGGTCTACAGAATAAGGTTCACAAACAGCTCACAGCCTTAACCATCTGACCTAAGCTAACAGACTAAAGTACTTCATATTTATCAAATAATCATCAAAAGCTGTGCAGTTCAGAATACCATATGTTTTACTGATTTTGTCCATTTCTTTAGTGGGGTGGTAAAAGAATAATACATTTCAAGTGTTAACTGTACTTAAAACACAGCTTGCAAAATAGCCTGCTAAGGTATCAGAAGGTCACTGGTCATATTGCATGATTTTAAAGTATCACCTGCAAGGAATAGTTTTTCCCAGAGCATGTTATATTCTGTTCCTGGCTACGGTCATATAGGCTAGAAGCAGAGAGCGTGTGAATGTCTTTGCACAGCATTATGCAGCATTTAGGCACATTGCAGAATAGTGCAGTAGTTCCTGGTATGATTTTTACACAGCAGATCTTACTGTAGTAATGCCAGTAAGACTGTATGACTATCATGTATGGCTGCTGTGAAAAAACATTTCCCAGTAAGAGAATCTACTGCATCAACATGAACACTGTTATCCACTGGAATAATTAAAATTACTCATGGTGTGTCAAAAAGAAATACTTACAGACATCCTTAAATAAATAAATTCCAGACATCCAAACACAGACTTATTAAGCCCAGTGATGTACTGTGATTACAATTGTGCTGTCAGGCTCTGTTGAAGAATGGTGTAGACTTCACAAAGTCACGCTTGTAGCTGGCTGGAAGTGAAATGCACAGAAAGTACATTTGTGTACACTTAACCATAAATGTAGATGTTCGAGTGTATTCACTGTTGCAGTCATTACAGTTGGGTTATCTGCTTGCAGGTAGCCCTCAGTCGGCCTGATTAACAAAGTCTTGGGTCCTGCATCCATTGCTGTCTCTTCTTCTGTGATGTCAGGTCATCGGGGGTATAAAACATGCAGCTGATGTCATTACATCAGTTTTTCTTGCCCCAGATGTCAGGTGCCCCCCTAATGGGAAGCAATTAAATCTATAAATATACAAGATTATACCTCAAACAAAAAAGCAAATACACCAAAAAGCCTTTAAGCATTAAAAAGGAGAGAAGAGGTATAGCCAAGCAAAGTCAGGGGGCTGGAGGGAGGGTAACCAAGACTGCAACAGTGAATACACTCGAACATCTACATTTATGGTAAGTGTACACAACTGTACTGTGTTCTTCGTGTTTCACTGTTACAGTCATTACATTTGGGTAGATTCCCAAAGCTAAGGATGGGAGGAGGAATTTAGATAGCATTAGGAGCAGCTATAAGGCCCTGCAAAACTGCAGTGGCAAAGCCAGCTCTGGATTTAGAGAAGATTGGCAAAAGGTAATGCTTGGCGAAAGTACGTACAGAACTCCAGGTAGCAGCTTCTAGGATGTCCCTGGTGGGTACACCATTGAAAAAGGCTGTAGAGGTAGATGCAGCCCTGGTTGAGTGGGATCTGATCCCCTGTGGGATAGGTTTTCCATGGTGCTTATAGCAGAAGTGAATGCAATGGCCTATCCATCTGGAGAGAGTTCGCTTTGAAATAGCCTTCCCCTCTGTCCCTGCAGCAAATGCCACCAGCAGTTGTTCAGATTTCCTTTGAGGTTTAGATCTATACAAGTAGAATCTACATTGTCTGTGCACATCTAAGGAGTGCAGTATCCATTTCCGTTTGTTCTGTGGATTAGGAAAGAAGGTAGGCAAATGAATGGACTGATTAAAGGCCACACTGGATACCACCTTTGGTATGAAAGAAGGATTGGTCCTGAGGGGCACCCTGTCCACATGAAAGATGATGAAAAGCTCCACTGCCATAAGGGTCTATAATTCAGATACCCTTCTTGCTGAAGTGATGGCTAAAAGGGAAGCTGTTTACCAAGAAAGGAATTTTAAATCTGCAGTAGCAGCTGGCTCAAAAGGAAGAAGGGTGAGTTTCTCCAATATAAAAGCTAAGGCCCCAGGCTGGAGTTGGAGCTTCCTGGGTGGTCTTAAATTTTTTGGCCCCTCTGAGGAACTGCTTAGGCAGTGGAAGAGAGAAGAGGGGAGGTAGGTTCTGTGTTATAATGAGCTGAAATGGCTGAGGCTTGAATTTTTATTGAGGAAAAAGACAGGCCCTTGTGAAGCATCTCAGTTAAGTATTGTAAAATCTGAGGTAAAATGGGCACTGCTGTGCTCATCCGTTGAGATTGGTTCCAGGCACAGAATCTTTTCCATTTTTCAGCATAAGATTTTCTAGTACTAGGCCTCCTTGCCTCTAAAATGACATCCATCACTGGTTTACTGAGGGATGGTAAAGGAGAGCTTAGGTAATTAGCCAGACTGCTAGGTTCCATGTTTGAAGCTGAGGGTGCAGAATCTGGTTCTCCTGCTGAGACAGCAGGGTAGGAGTCTGAGGCAGGTGCCATGGGGCCAACAGTGACACACTGCGCAGGAGGGGGGTACCAGTGTTGATGTGGCCAGGCTGGTGCAATCAAAATCATCCTTGGTTTGTCTTGTTTGATCTTTAGTAGTACTTTGGAGAGCAGAGGCAGAGGAGGAAAGGCATAAACTGATAGGTTTTTCCAGCTGAAGGACAGTGCATCCACCTTCCAAGCTTGTCTGTGGGGAGTCCTTGCACAAAATCTTTCCAATTGATAGTTCTGGTGGGAGGCAGACAGGTCTATATCTGGGCTCCCCCATTTGCTTGTCAACATGTTGAAAATCCGTGGTTCCAGTTTCCACTCATGTGGGTCCATGAGGGTTCTGCTTAGTCCATCTGTACTTGGTAGCTCAAGGCTGTGTGCCACAATGCCATGGCTAGTCTGCAGAGGGGGTAAGAATGTGTACCCCCCCTGCTTGTTTATGTAATACATAAAAGTGGTGTTGTCCGTCTTTACCATTATTTGTCCTGGAAGAATGTGATCCTTGAAGGCTGTCAGAGCATTCTGTACAGCTAACATTTCTTTATGATTGATGTGAAGGTGCATTTGAATTGGGTTCCATTTGCCCTGAATGCACTTCCCTGCCAGGTGTGCCCCCCATGCATAGTCTGATGCGTCTGTTGTTAGGGTTTGGGTGGCAAGTGGTAGTGTTTATGGTAGTCCCTTGTTTTGCTGGCAGGCCTCTGCCCACCAAAGGAACTCTAGGCATAGACAAGGAATGATAGGAATCATTGCTTCTAGATCCTGGGAATGTTGACACCATAGGCTTTTTAGATACCATTGTAGTTTCCTCATATGCAGTCTTGCATATGGAATTAGAAGAATGCAAGAGGCCATGAACCCCAAGGCTTGTAGTATTTGCCTTGCAGATAGCAGGGTTTTTGTGACCACTTGTTTGAAGTAGGTTGTCAAGTGAATTTGTCTCTCTGAAGTGAGGTAAGCCATCTGGGAAGTTGTATTCAAGCTTGCTCCCAGGAATATAATTTGTTGACACGGTACCAGGTGTGATTTCTTTTCATTTATGGTGTACCCCAGACAAGTTAGCACCCTCTGTACAAAAGCCAGATGATTCAAAAGTATGTCCTGGTTTTCTGCCTGAATTAGACAATCATCCAGGTATTGGTATATTTGAATATTTCTTTGCCTGCAAAATGCAATGACTGGAGCTAGGCACTTTGTGAATACCCTGGGCACAGTAGATAAAGAGAGTAGAGAACTGATAGTGCGTGTAGCCTGCTTTGAATCGTAGGTATCCTCTGCAATACTCCCTGATTGGGATGTGCAGGTATGCTTCCTTTAAATTTAGTGTTGCCAACCAGGCATCTTTGTTTAGCATAGGAAGCAACTGGTGAAGAGTCAGCATCTTGAATTTTGGAATCAACAAAAAGGTGTTTAGAGTAGGCAGGTTCAGGATAGGATGCCATGAATTGTCTTTTCTGGGTACCAGGAAAAATCTCGAGTAGAAATCTTGTCCCTTTTTCTCTTCTGGTACCAACTGAATAGCCTCTATGCTTAAGAGAGAGAGTACTTGCTTTTGGGCCTCTGCCCACTGCTTTGGAGGTAGATCCAGCTAACTGCTTGGAGTTGGTGACATGTGGAAGTGCAATCTGTATTCTTGGGACACTGTATTTAAAACCCATTTGTCCTGGGTAATGAGTCCCTAGTTCTTTTCATGAAGTGCAATCTTTCCTCCCAATGGGACAGTCAGTTGAGAAGTGCTTGGAAGTTTTAAAAAGAAGTAACTGAGACAGTTTAACATAGGGGGGAGTTTTATTACTCCCAAATTTGGAAGTGGAGGCCCCCCACTGCTTAGTCCTGTGCGTCCCCTGGGACTGAATCCTGGGTGCTCTGCTGGATCTGGGTTTGGACTGAGAAGGTTTGGAAGAGGCAGGAAAGGATCAATTCTTAGAAGGCCAATGCCTACTAAATCTTGGAGGTTGTACTTCTAAAAAAAAAAAAAATCTTTAACAGTTTGCATAGATTTAGTTTTTCCTCCATCTTTTTAAGAACTTCTTCTGCCTTGTTGCCAAACAGGTGGCCCTGATTTAAGGGATCATGCAGTAATTTCATTTTAACATTATCTGGCAAGAATTGCTCCTTAAGCCAAGCATGCCTTCTAAGTACAGACCCAGTTATCGCAGCCCTGCAAGATGCCTCTAGTGAATCAAAACCACTTTGCAGTGTATGTTTACCAACTTGTTCAGCTAAATGCATAAAAATCCTGTAAATCCTTATTTTCAGCACAATCAGGAGTCAACATAATTTTCTGTTTAAGCAATCCAATAGTATGCAGCTAATACTTTAACATATGAAACTGGCAATTCAAGGCCCTAATGGGCAAAGTTGCAGAAGTATATACCTTCTTACCCCATCTATCCAGCACCCTGGAGTCTCTATCAGAGGGGGTAGGATTTTTGGCAGTAGTAGCTTTAATGCTCTTGGGTCCCTGTGAAATGGTTTCAGGATCCGCAGTAGGATTTTCAAAAATGAACTTGTGAGAGTCAGGAACCCTATAATATTTATCAGGTTTTCTGGAAGCAGGAGGTAAAGAGTCAGGGGCCATGCTAGGTTCTGAAAAGGCATCATCAACAATGCTCAGTACAGGAGGTATAGCTAAAGGCCTGTGCTGGGGCAGGAGTAAGAAATCCCTAAGCCTCTTTTTAGAATCAGAGAAATCCTGATTTTCCCAATGAAAAAGCTCCCTGAGAGTATGCAAGGTTTTACCAAAAGAGAAATCCTCTGGGGGGAAGCAGAGGGAATAGAGTCCTCAGCATCAGAATCCTCATAGGTAGATAAGGGTAAATCCTGGTCATCAGAGGTAACAGAAATTTCAGAATCCTGGTCAGAAGTATCATAAGCAAACTCAGTCCTAGGTCTCTTAGAGAGGGAAGGTTGGCTTCCCCTGATTAAAGTAATAAGGTCTTCAGTCATTCTTATCATTTGTTCTTTAGGCATAGAGGCCTGACCATGCGGTCTGGGTGTCAATTTTCTAGGCATGGTTGGAGTTTTAGGCCTTGAAGAAGAAGATGGCACCGGTTTAATATGCAAGTCAGTAGGCCTGAATACACCCTCAGAAGCCGGTGCCTGCATAGCGGCACCGGACCCATCCAAGGTAGAGACATTCGCAGGTTACACAGTTCAAGCATCTCGCGGCATACCGGACTCCAAATGGGTCTCAGTAGAACCCTGTGAATCTGAAGTAGCGGGTATCAGGGGCTGCAAAAGTGCCTCACTGAGTACCGGCGAACTTGGAGGCCTGTCTCTGTCTTTATCTTTGTGTTTCTTCGGAATGTCGGTAGTCGGATGGCTTACTGAAGCCATTTCACACTGAGCTGATCGAAGGAAAGACACTGAGGAAACTCGGAGCTATAATATATAACATTAAGTATCCTGTTTTTTGTTTATTTTGTTCTTTATTTCTTTGTTATTTATAGCACTTTGTGTACTGTGTATTTTTCTAGCTAGTTTCACTGTGTGTGAGGTATTAACTAGAAATTGTCCACTTTTATTAAGCATCTGTTGGGTTGTTTGTTTCTGATAACTTGGTGCAGTTAAACTCTTTTTTCTAGAGGCTCCTTTAGCTGTTTAAAACTTTCATTTAAAGGCTCACTGCTGCTTTTCAGCTGTGAGAAACATTTCTGCAGTTTGTTCTAATTAGTGGGGCTATTTGTAGCATTTCCATATTCAGGCTTGTATTTGGGCCTAGTGTTTGTGGAGGCTGTGTGTCTCAGCACATATTCAGGGACATCTTGGTTTAGCCAAAGCCATCAGGCATTTCAGTGAGAGAGAATTGTTTGAGGTCATTGGCTGACTGAGGTCACCTGGACTACAGTTTAGACTAAGCACCTCATTGGTTCTTTTGAGATTTCTTTCTTAAAAGCTGTCTCAGGTTTCAACTTTCTGTTACCTAAGAAGTTCAGTTGTGAGTGTTCTGCCATTTCACACTGAGCTGATCGAAGGAAAGACACTGAGGAAACTCGGAGCTATAATATATAACATTAAGTATCCAGTTTTTTGTTTATTTTGTTCTTTATTTCTTTGTTATTTATAGCACTTTGTGTACTATGTATTTTTCTAGCTAGTTGCACTGTGCTTGAGGTATTAACTGGAAATTGTCCACTTTTATTAAGCATCTGTTGGGTTGTTTGTTTCTGATAACTTGTTGCAGTTAAACTCTTTTTTCTAGAGGCTCCTTTAGCTGTTTAAAACTTTTAAAGGCTCACTGCTGCTTTTCAGCTGTGAGAAACATTTCTGCAGTTTGTTCTAAGTAGTGGGGATATTTGTAGCATTTCCATATTCAGGCTTGTATTTGGGCCTAGTGTTTGTGGAGGCTGTGTGTCTGAGCACATATTCAGGGACATCTTGGTTTAGCCAAAGCCATCAGGAATTTCAGTGAGAGAGAATTGTTTGAGGTCATTGGCTGACTGAGGTCATCTGGACTACAGCTTAGACTAAGCACCTCATTGGTTCTTTTGAGATTTCTTTCTTAAAAGCTGTCTCATACCTAAGAAGTTCAGTTGTGAGTGTTCTGCCAGTTCACACTGAGCTGATCAAAGGAAAGACACTGAGGAAACTCGGAGCTATACTATATAACATTAAGTATCCTGTTTTTTGTTTATTTTGTTCTTTATTTCTTTGTTATTTATAGCACTTTGTGTACTGTGTATTTTTCTAGCTAGTTTCACTGTGTGTGAGGTATTAACTGGAAATTGTCCACTTTTATTAAGCATCTGTTGGGTTATTTGTTTCTGATAATTTGTTGCAGTTAAACTCTTTTTTCTAGAGGCTCCTTTAGCTGTTTAAAACTTTCATTTAAAGGCTCACTGCTGCTTTTCAGCTGTGAGAAACATTTAATCAGTTTGTTCTAAGTAGTGGGGATATTTGTAGCATGTCCACATTCAGGCTTGTATTTGGGCCTAGTGTTTGTGGAGGCTGTGTGTCTGAGCACATATTCAGGGACATCTTGGTTTAGCCAAAGCCATCAGGAATTTCAGTGAGAGAGAATTGTTTGAGGTCATTGGCTGACTGAGGTCATCTGGACTACAGCTTAGACTAAGCACCTCATTGGTTCTTTTGAGATTTCTTTCTTAAAAGCTGTCTCATACCTAAGAAGTTCAGTTGTGAGTGTTCTGCCAGTTCACACTGAGCTGATCAAAGGAAAGACACTGAGGAAACTCGGAGCTATACTATATAACATTAAGTATCCTGTTTTTTGTTTATTTTGTTCTTTATTTCTTTGTTATTTATAGCACTTTGTGTACTGTGTATTTTTCTAGCTAGTTTCACTGTGTGTGAGGTATTAACTGGAAATTGTCCACTTTTATTAAGCATCTGTTGGGTTATTTGTTTCTGATAATTTGTTGCAGTTAAACTCTTTTTTCTAGAGGCTCCTTTAGCTGTTTAAAACTTTCATTTAAAGGCTCACTGCTGCTTTTCAGCTGTGAGAAACATTTAATCAGTTTGTTCTAAGTAGTGGGGATATTTGTAGCATGTCCATATTCAGGCTTGTATTTGGGCCTAGTGTTTGTGGAGGCTGTGTGTCTGAGCATATATTCAGGGACATCTTGGTTTAGCCAAAGCCATCAGGCATTTCAGTGAGAGAGAATTGTTTGAGGTCATTGGCTGACTGAGGTCACCTGGACTACAGCTTAGACTAAGCACCTCATTGGTTCTTTTGAGTTTTCTTTCTTAAAAACTGTCTCAGGTTTCAACTTTCTGTTACCTAAGAAGTTCAGTTGTGAGTGTTCTGCCATTTCACACTGAGCTGATCGAAGGAAAGACACTGAGGAAACTTGGAGCTATAATATATAACATTAAGTATCCTGTTTTTTGTTTATTTTGTTCTTTATTTATTTGTTATTTATAGCACTTTGTGTACTGTGTATTTTTCTATCTAGTTTCACTGTGTGTGAGGTATTAACTGGAAATTGTCCACTTTTATTAAGAATCTGTTGGGTTGTTTGTTCTGATAACTTGTTGCAGTTAAACTCTTTTTTCTAGAGGCTCCTTTAGCTGTTTAAAACTTTCATTTAAAGGCTCACTGCTGCTTTTCAGCTGTGAGAAACATTTCTGCAGTTTGTTCTAAGTAGTGGGGATATTTGTAGCATTTCCATATTCAGGCTTGTATTTGGGTCTAGTGTTTGTGGAGGCTGTGTGTCTGAGCACATATTCAGGGACATCTTGGTTTAGCCAAAGCCATCAGGCATTTCAGTGAGAGAGAATTCTTTGAGGTCATTGGCTGACTGAGGTCACCTGGACTACAGCTTAGACTAAGCACCTCATTGGTTCTTTTAAGATTTCTTTCTTAAAAGCTGTCTCAGGTTTCAACTTTCTGTTACCAAAGAAGTTCAGTTGTCAGTGTTCTGCCATTTCACACTGAGCTGATCGAAGGAAAGACACTGAGGAAACTCGGAGCTATAATATATAACATTAAGTATCCTGTTTTTTGTTTATTTTGTTCTTTATTTTTTTGTTATTTATATCACTTTGTGTACTGTGTATTTTTCTAGCTAGTTTCACTGTGTGTGAGGTATTAACTGGAAATTGTCCACTTTTATTAAGCATCTGTTGGGTTGTTTGTTTCTGATAACTTGTTGCAGTTAAACTCTTTTTTCGAGAGGCTCCTTTAGCTGTTTAAAACTTTCATTTAAAGGCTCACTGCTGCTTTTCAGCTGTGAGAAACATTTATGCAGTTTGTTGGTATAGTGTTTTTATAGTTGGTCACTTTGCAGTTGCCCGCCCCTAGTGTAAATTTGATCTGGGACCCTCCTCCCAGTCTAGTGTTATTACCTCATTCTATCCAGTACAGGGAGAACATTTGAGAAGGCCAATCAGCTTAGTTTTTGCTACTCCTTTCTCTCTTTCCTTTCTCTCTTTCCACTGAAAAAAAAAAAAACAACAAAAAAAATGTTGTCTGCTTTTAGGTTCATAGGTTCATAGGTTCATACTAGGCTATCTGCCCTAGGGCATTTACAAGCCTAGCCAGAGTGTGTTTGGCTTTTGCCACCCATTTTAAAATTAATTTTGCTATGCCCTTTTTCGAGGTTAGTATACTGTGCATCTGTCTAACAGTGACACAAAAGTGATACCTGTATTTGTGTTTCTTCCTAGTTTATTTTGCTTTTGTGTCATCTTAAAAGAACTCAATTGTATTTATTACTGCTTGGTGTAACTCATTCTAAGCCTTTTAGTTTAAGCACTTGGGCTTCAGACCAGTTGTTTTACATTAAGAAGGTTTGTGGTCTGCACTGTAGTGGCAGAACAGGTAGCTTACATCCTTCTAAGTTGGGAACTGCTGATTGAGGGCTCAGTGTCTGTTATTCTAAAAGTGCATTAATTCTGGTTTAAGCACTTGGGCTTCAGGCCAGTTATTTTACATTAAGAGGGTTTGTGGTTTGCACTCTTGTGGGAGGAGAGGCTGGACTCTGCCCTTCTGATCTGGGAATTTCTGGTTAAAGGCTTATAGTGCCTGCATATTTGAACTGCTTCTTACTGAAATTAGTACACCTTGTTTGCTGTAGCATAGACTAGATCCAGGCCTGCTGAATCTAGCTTTGTTTGTATAACTTGAGCACTAATCCAGGCATTCTTTAAAGTATTCAATTGTATTTATTACTGCTTGGTAGTAACTTGATTAAAGTGTAGCTATCATTCTAAGTCTTTTGGATTAAGCACTTGGGCTTCAGACCAGTTGTTTTACATTAGGAAGGTTTGTGGCCTGCACTGTGGTGGCAGGACAGGTAGCTTACATCCTTCTAAGTTGTGAACTGCTGATTGAGGGCTCAGTGTCTGTTATTCTAAAAGTGTATTAGTTCTGGTTTAAGCACTTGGGCTTCAGGTCAGTTATTTTACATTAAGAAGGTTCATGGTCTGCACTCTGCCCTTCTGAGCTGGGAATTTCTGGTTAAAGGCTTATAGTGCCTGCATATTTGAACTGTTTCTTACTGAAATTGGTACACCTTGTTTGCTGTAGCATAGACTAGATCCAGGCCTGCTGAATCTAGCTTTGTTTGTATGCTTGTTGTTTGTTTGCTTTTTATTTCCCTGAAACGCTAATTCCACCTAAAATGCGTCTTTTCAGCACTTCTGTGGATCCCTAGTGATATCTGCATTGCTTACTGTACTTATTTCCTTGTTTCACTTGAAAGAAAGTTACTGTTTGTCATTTCTGCATTTAAGTTACCTGTAACATATTGCATTTAAGTTACCTGGCACTTGCTCACTAAGTCTGCACTAAAAAATTTAAAGCACTACACCCACACAAACTCCCCTTGAGTACCTTCTTCCCCATTGGGCCTTTTTTCAATTATAAAGGAATTCCCAATACTATTCTAGCATGTCCAAAGGTCAGTTGTTAATCTCCTCTCTGGTGCAGCTGGTGAATCTGGGAATCTTGAGGCAATGTTACAACTGCCTCATGTACACAGACAAACCTCTCCTCCCCCCAACAAATTCCAACACATGTGAGAGATGCAACCATATAGCCAAACTGGAGGCTAAGCTCTCTCAACTCAGTACTGGCGTAACCAGTCAGTAGGAGAAGGAAACCACACTCACTACAATTCCAGTCTCACATAGACCTACCACGACAGCAAACCAAACACATAAACTCACAAAGACATACTCGGAGGCTCTAAATAAAAATCTGCCTAAGCAGCAGAGACCTCCAAAGCAGACACCCAAGCAACCGCTACCCCAAAACAAAACACGTGCAACACATAGCTCACAAAGCCAGTGTGCCAAACAGTCACATCCCTTAAGGCTAAACAACACACCTGATACACTTGTAATAGGTGACTCTATCGTCAGGCACACTGACGTCCCACTCACCAGACTGAACATGGATAAGGTCACGGTGAGCTGCCTGTTGGGCGCTAGGATCCGCCACATAACACAAGCACTCAGGTCACTCCAAGGCAAGTACAAATATGACTCAGTCATTGTCCATGCTGGTGTGGATGACCTGAGACGTACCTCCCTGGACTACATGAAAAGAGACATAGAGGAACTCTCTGAGCATGTAGCCCAGGCCGGTATGACCCTGACCTTGAGTAGCATCTTACCCTCGCCAAGAATGATGCCACAATATGAAGACAAGATGATCAATTTCAACAACTGGCTTAAGTATTGGTGTCATTCAAAGGGAATCCAATGCCTGTCAGCCTGGGATGACATGCTCGACAAGCCATGATGCTTCGCTAGGGATGGCTTGCACCTGTCACCCCTGGGCTTTAGGATATTGGCAAAGGCTCTTGCTACCCCCATAGTGCCTTTTTTAGGCAAGGCTCAAAAGACAAACCCACCTCCATAGGTATCACAAGGAATAAGAAACTAAGAGTAATGCTACTCAATGCCAGAAGTCTAAACCTCAAGATGCACGCACTCGAAACTCTCCTTAGCATGGAGAACATCGATATCTGTGCAGTAACAGAAACCTGGTTCAAGGCTCCCGAGAGCACCCCAGCACTACCAGGTTATACCTCATACCATGCTTTTCGGCCCCAAAACTTGGACCGAACCACAAAAGGAGGGAGTATCAATATTCGTCAAAGATACCCACACTTCCAGGTTGGTGGCACAGCACGAAGCATCAGAGACTATCCATGTGCAACTAACAGTGGGTAAAACTGCCTTCCAGTTTATAGCCTGCTACAGACCACCCTCCCAAACCCAGGAACCCCACTCGGCCTTCCTGAGAACACTGGAAAATATGAAGGTCTCTCCAAACACCATTATATTGGGTGACTTCAACTACCCAAACATAGACTGGGAGCATTACTCTAGCTCCAACACCCTAGCCCAAAGGTTCCTAGAATTTATAAACTCAAATGCTATGGAACAACTTTTACCACTCCCACAAGAGGGGAAAACATACTGGACCTGATCATCACCAACATGGGGACTCTATGCTCCAGACCAGAAGTGTATCCCTCACTGGTAAGATCAGACCATAAACTAATCTCACTGGATATTCACATCCCAACCCCACCCCCTGCCCAGAAAACCACAGTGAAAAACTTCTCTAAAGCAAATTTCACACTCCTCAAAACTGAGGTGGAATCCTTCAAAGCCCCCGGGCCTGTGGAAAATATGGCCCAGACTGCAGAATCCTTTATAAATGCATTCTATGAACACCTTCAGGAATGCATGGATCATGTAATCCCAAATAAAACCAAGACCCAATCCTCCAAAGGCAGACGTCCTGTCTGGTGGACCCCAGCCATAAACAAACTATACAATAGAAGGAGGAAGCTACTACATGATAGAGCAAAATCCCAAAAAGGGAAGGCATCTCTGATCAGTATTAGCAAAAAACTACGGGCACTCATAAAATCGTCTAAGGCCAGCTTCGAGAGAAAAATTGCACAGGACACTAAGGATAATCACAAGGCTTTCTTTAGTTATGTTAGGAACCTGGGTGGAAATTCCCAGATATGCTCAGAATTAGTCCAAAATGACAAAAATACACCGAACCCACAGACATTGCCAACATCCTAGCTGACAGGTTCAGCGCAAACCCTCCCACCAAAAGGGCAAATATCTATCCCAGCAGAGTGCTGCCCCCCTTACATCTCAGATGCTCAGGTAAGAGCCGCCCTCTCCAAAGCAAAAAAACACAGCATCAATGGGACCAGACGGTGTCCCGGGCTGCATCCTACATGAACTCCAAGAAGAGCTAAACCCAAACATAAAACTACTGTTCAATCTCAGTCTTACTACAGGATATGTACCCAAAGAGTGGCGTACAGCAACAGTGGTCCCTCTCCACAAAGGTGGTGCCTCAACGGATCCTGGAAACTATCGCCCCATAAGCCTGACTAGCTTGGTCTGCAAAGCTCTGGAAAGGATCATCATGGACCTCATAAATAAAGATATTGGGGACCTACAGACACTGGATCCTACCCAGTTTGGCTTTGTTAAGGGCAGATCCTGCCTCTTAAACCTGGTCAATTTCTTTGAAACAGTCACCAAGGCCATTGACGAGGGGAAGGTAGTCCACACAGCCTACCTGGACCTTGCAAAAGCCTTTGATACAATACCCCACTCGGGCATTATAGATAAGCTCACCAGCTTAAATATAAACCCCTATGTCACTAGATGGGTTGCAAACTGGCTCAAGGACAGAACCCACATGGTTAGAATTGCTGGAGCCATGTCAGACTCCAAACCAGTTACAAGTGGCATCCCACAAGGCTCAGTCCTGGGACATCTTTTGTTCGGTATATATTTCTCGGGGGTACAGGCCAACACGGAAGGACTGTGGCTGACCAAGTTCGCAGATGGCTGCAAACTGGGCGCCATAATCGACTCTCCAACCGACACAAGCATCCTCCAAAAGGGCCTCATAGAAACAGACAACTGGTGCCAGAGCCATGGCCTCAAGCTAAACGCCAAAAAGTGTATAGTCATCCCCTTTGGCAAAAACAAAGTGCCCACAAATTACCACATAGGTGGTAACCCATTAAGTACAGAAGAAGTAATTAGGGACCTGGGGACCCAAGTTGATAGCAATCTCTCATTTGACAACCACGTGGCCAAAGTGGTTAGAAAAACATTTTATATAGCCCATCTAATCATGAAGGGATTCACATCTAGATCAGGGGAGGTCATCGTGCCTCTTTACTCATCCCTCATCAGGCCCATAATTGAGTATAATGCCCCTTTTGGGATGTACCTTACCAGACACCTGCAGCAACTGGACAGACCCCAAAAGTACCTCACCAAGAGGATCAAAGGGCTCAAACAGATGCCATATGCTGCCCGGTTAAAGAAACTCCAGCTCTACTCAGTGGCATACCACCTGCTCAGAGGCAATCTGTGCCTAACGTATAAAGCCATGTCCAACCCGGAATTAATTGACATGCTACACCTCAGAAAATCCAAATCCCATCGAGCTACGCACTCGAGAGACTTGAACCTCAGCACTGAAATAAATAGGACATGCTGGAGGGACAGATTCATAACCCAGAGGCTCCCTTCACTCTGGAATAAAATCCCAGTCCAGGTTAGGCAGAGCCCCTCATTGACTCTTTTCAAGAGGAATCTTGATGAGTGGATGGGAGATCGTAGGTTTACCCCGGGTATCACTTCTGTGTCACTGTTAGACAGAGGCACAGTATACTAACCCCGAAAAAGGGCATAGCAAATTTAATTTAAAATGAGTGGCGAAAGCCAAACACACTCTGGCTTTGCTTATAAATGCCCTAGGGCAGATAGCCTAGTATGAACCTATGAACCTATGAACCTATATCAGGATAATTGAATCGAGTACCCCCAAAAAAATTTAGAAGCGCAAATATACCAACGATGGATAGTTTGTGGTTTAAATAAGGCACAAAACCGACAGCGAGGTATGTTGTGGTCAAGGCCTAGGCAAGGAATACAGTATGAATGAAAATCTTCATGAGGTATTTGCAGTTATTTACTTTTACTGACATTGGTTTAAAGCAAGAAAAAGTTTCCCCAATGGGGTACTTAGCTTTTAGTTGAAGACTTCGGTTCTGAAACTTGAAAACGAAAATTTCAGGAGTCGGCCGACCGGCACTTGCGAACTGCTTCTGCTTTGGGCACCGCACGGCAAGAAAGACTGATGTAATGACGTTGGCTGCATGTTTTATGCCCCTGACAACCTGATGTCATGGAAGAAGAAACAGCAACCAATGCAGGATCCAAGACTTTGTTAATCAGGCTGACTGAGGGCTACCTACAAGCAGATAACCCAAATCTAATGACTGCAACAGTGAAACATGAAGAACATCAGTTATGTAGTACATACGCCATGGGGAACAGAAACGCTATTCATTTGGAACACAGATGTCAAGCACTTTACAGTCACTTCATAGCAATGTAGAGACTCAAAAGATGATGGTGCTTCTGCTGTTTAAATATTTGCTACTGACTGTTTTCAGTAAGGTTGTACTCCTATTTCAAGGACAGGCCTTATACATAGGTGAAGTAATAACCAACCACCTAGTGCACTGTGTAGGTGTGGGCAATAGGGGTGCTGTGTTAATGTTCTCTACATTTTTTAATTATATTTCTGAAATGTGATTTGAAAGAGAGCTGTTAATGAGCATACTGCAACCTCATCCCTTCCCTCTTGTCTTCCCTTCCCCAGCAGGCAACCTTTTATTTTAATGATAAAGTTCATACCAAACATTTATCTGCACCCCCTCCATACCTCTTAACTGCTCTGCACTGGACCTTGTTTTTTGTCTCTGCTCCACTGCTCCAATTTTTCCTTAGATGACTCTGATTTCTGATCTCTCATTGACTGCCAATGACAGAGGACATAATGTAAGTTAATAAACAGAGGCATTGGACCAATAGCAGTAAGCAACTGGAAGCCCTCGGTTTCTGTAACAGTTAGTATAGTTTATAAATGGCTGCAATGATTCAAAGATTAGATGCATTGCTGTTTCTTAAGTAATTATGATTGCAATATTAAAAGTTGGTAAATTATAGTAGTGCAAATGCAATGAGTTAATAACTATTTGTTTGCTTCTATCAAAATTTGACTTTCCCATTCACCCTGATGAATGTGCTGTCAACTGATCAAGTTAAGACTGACAAGCAGTCAGTAGCATTGAGCTCTGCTGCACCTTTAGGCTTAATAACCAAACTCTGCATTTACTTTTTTCATGGATATCCACTTCCTGTCTTTTTCAATCTTCCACTGGATAGTACTGCTAAATTAAGTTGGAGTTTTGGTTCTGCATTTTAGGTGATAGAGAGTCAATGAGAAATAGATATATACTAGGGTGGAATTTGTATTAGTGTTTTTCTTGGTGGCTTGGGGACAGGTGTTCAAACTGCCAGTTTTTACAGGAAGTACTTTACTGGGGTTTTGCCAGTGTTCCAAGGTTTGTCATTTGTTGGGAAGTAACTCATTTGACTGTGTTTTGAATTAAGTTTTGCTGCATGGGGATTGTGGAGCACAAAAATACTCCATGTGACTTTGATAACTTTTGCAATATTACATCACATTGGTTTCTTTTTGGATATTAGCATTTGATTCACTATTTGCTGCTAGCTACCAAATGGGGAAGTCTGAAATCTTTATCACTACCAATGTCTGCAAAGGTGAACATGATTCTTTTATATAACTAAAGGGCAACAATGCAGGATATTATGTTATGCTGTAACAATGTAAGAACATTTTATCTGCCAGGTTTTGTCACTTATTTATTGCATTACTTTATAATGCAGGTTTGTGTAATTAAAATACTTTGAAGCTTTCCTTCCCTGTAAAGTGTACTGCAATTTTTGACTCATCATATATCACATATTCATACAGGTAGTGGTTAGTGATTCCAGGAGTGGTTGCAGTCCCGTGGCTCATTTTGTACTATAGCACAACAGTGCCATCTGCAACATGCTTAACTTATGTTTAAGTGCAACTAGTTACAATGCAGTTGTTGTTGTTGTGTCTTTCGGCTTTTCCCGGTTAGGGGTCGCCACAGTGGAACTCCGGTCCGCTAATGATTGGTAGTTGATTTTTACGTGCTGAGTTACCAGCCCTGATGCACAACCTTCAATGAAGGTACGCCCATTCACGCATGTCTCCACGCAGAAGACGATCTAGCTGAGAATCGAACCGGATAGCATCTTACTGTGAGGCGACAACGCTACCGCAGCACCATTTTCTGGTACAGCTATGTAGGTGTACATCTGTCAGCACCACGAGGGTCCTAATTATATAGGTTCTACTTTCCAGAAGTACAAATATACACATTTACACCTCCACCCCAAGGATCGTGAATTGAAGTATATGTAACTGTTGAATGCTTGGACTTTGTACCCTCTGCTATGATTTTTGATGGTCCCCTGTTATGATTTTGAATACTGAGAGGTTGAGAAGTATGTCCTTCTTGCCTACCTAGCTTATTCTGAACTTCAGAATGTCAGACAACAGCTTAATCATTCTAGAAAAGTAAATAAACTCTTATTTGATTCCCTCTTTTGTCCCCTAGCAACAGACTTTCAATTTGTTTGTTAGTGGCTGTGAGCATCATTTTCTTTGAAATCATTCAATCGTGAAACTTTTGCTGATGTCACCAGATAAGAGGCAGACGTTTCTGTATTTTTATTAATTATTTTTTCTCCACCATGTGTCAGTGCTTCACACTTAGTTAAACAAAAGGTGACTGTTTTCCAGGGGATAGAGAGGCAGGTACAATCCCCAGATATGATTTGCATATTCTTGCTAGCAATATTCTTCTTATTTTATTGTGAACTATTATTTTGTCAGTATTGAACATTAAGCCTTGGATACAACTTATCTTTCCTTGAAATAAAAAAAATAAGATTGTATGTCTTTTCATAGTCATGGTGTTTGTTCAGGCCACCACTGAATAAAAACAATGCACCTTGGAGCCCCTAGACCCTTGGCTTAATGTGGTTATTTCTTCAACAGTTTTTACTGTGTGGTCTTGGTCAGCTACAGTGTGCTGCAAGGATGCAGGGAAAAAAAACAAGGTTAAACAACAAAACTGATTTTTTCCCTTAATCATGATTTATGTTCAGGACATCATTAGATGAAAAGGTTGCTTAACATTAGTAAAATGCCCATGGGTTAATGCAGTTGTTTCCTCCACAGTTATCAGAGTATAGTCTTGTCTACTTAAATGTGTTGAATGAATGCATAAATGCAAGGAAAAAACAAAGAGTAAGACAAACTGTGAGAAAGAGGTAGAAAAAAAGTAATATGGATGGTGTGGGCAGTCCAGGATGGGTGGGTTACTTTGTGTTGTGGTTGGGCAGTGGGCTGGGAGGCCACAGCAGAGCCCTTTCGCCTAGGATATCAGTTGACCTAAGGCCAGCCTTGTCTATTCCTAACTGTTTTGGAATGTTTTTTGGTATCAGCATAAAAAGGGTGGCACAGCTACATTATTATATCATATTCAGGAAATGATATTGAGATAATTTCTTACAACATACTTTAGATTGTGCTTCTATTTTAAAGATGAGTGATCAGATTCCTTCTAAATTTTAATGAAAAAAATGAATACTGTTTTGATGCCAGTACATTTAAAATTAGTATTTCTTTTTTTATACACAATACATAGGACAATATTTCAATAGCTGATCTCAGTGTAAGACTGCCCTGATTCCAAAAAAACTTGCTGTCAGTGCAAGTGACTTACTTTTGTGTAAAGAAGTCTATACGCAGGCTTACACCAGAGGCCAGATTCTAAAATTCCTGCTCTCACTGTAGGTGGACACCTATACTGACAGCAAGTCTTTTGGAATTGGGCCTATAGCATGGGCAGCTCATGCTATTGGACTGCAGGACTGCAGCCCCCCAGCTGTAAAAAGAAAAAATAAAAGAAAAACAAAAGAAAAGGAAAAACAAAAATGAATAATGAGCCCCAGAACTCCACCATGCGTGCTAGGCATTCCCAGAACTCTGCATGCATGCGTGCAGGAATCCGGACTGTTATTTAACCAGTCCAGCTAACAGAAATGCCCAGAATTCTATGTGGTTACAACCACATAGACTAGAAGAGGATTGGACTGCAACATCTGCAGGCTGGAGCCTGCTTTCATGGGAAAGACAGATGGGACTTGGAAGCGGATGTTTGGACTGCAGTGCCTGCAAGCTGGGACTTTAAAGCAATCGCTGGAAAGACAGACTTGAAGAATTGCAACTGGGACAGACTCCAAACCCAGGTAGAGGTGTGTATGTGTGGTGGCTAGAGAGAAACTCAGGAAAGGCTGAAACCCAAGGTGGCTACAGAATAACTCAGGCTCAGTCCCTATAACTTGGGTGCAGGTAGCAAGAGCCTGAATTCCCTACCACCACCACTTGTGAAAACTATTCAGATTTTTGCCTCATATTTTTGTTCTGTTCCTCATAAAATCTGTGGTTTTCTGGATTTTGAATTCAGTAAATAATGACAGGCAGTTGAATTTCAGACTTTATATTGTTCATAAAGTACATGTAACACTAAACCTTTTATTCTAGCAAATTTCTAAGTTTATAAGATCAATATTTGAAATTTGTCCCTATTTTGGGGCTGTATTCCCCCATTATTGGCTTTGTCGAGGATATTTTGTGGTAAGAGGTTGAGAGCTATGGTGAGAACTGAATTCACTGAATATGTTTGGGGGCGTATTCCTCCATTATTGGCTTTGTCCTTTGTTTTGTGATAAGAGGTTGAGAGCTATGGGGAGAACTGAATTCACCAAATGATAGGCTTTTAAGTTTCAGTCTTCCTGTGTTTCAAGAAACAACTGATTAACTTGTAAAAGCCTTGCATTTAGGCAGGGTGAAAAAGCACTGGTATATAAAGTTTAATTATAATAAATTTATTCTCAGCTGTCTTCAGTGTGCGTGGACCATTTCTTTTTTGCTTGAGATGTCTATTAGTGTTTGTGCTGTAAAATGTAAAATAAAACTTTTAAATGAAATCCAAATGATTATATAAGTAAAGCTGTATGCCCATTACAGTGTTTATGGTAAATGAGGTGAAATAGACAAGTAATGGGACATTGGAATGGCTGGAAGGGAAGACCCCATTCAACCATGATTTTGTGAGGTGGGAAGGGCGGCAAACTCAAAGACAGCCCCGGCTGAACTATATCTCTCAACTGACCAGATGTTTGGTTTGTTCCTCATAAAATTTGTGGTTTTCTGGCAAATCATTTAGGAATGAAGTTACTAAATAATGATAGACATTGAGTTTCAAACTTTATGCCCTTTAGAAAAATGCATGCTAAAGCAAGACCTGTTATTCTAGCAACTGTCTAACTTTATACAAGAGCATTTTTTAGCACTGTTTGTATGTTCCCCTAATATATTTGGCCTTGTCCAGATTTCCTGCATTAAGAGGTTGAGAGGAAAGTGTAAATAAATCACTTTATAGAATTAGGTATATCCAAACCTCTCAACTGTCCCCGATTTTGGCTCAAAATGTTGCTCACCCCCTAATAATCCCTCTGCAAAATGGCAATTTTTGGATGAAAATGTGGAGGGTTTACAATTAATAAATAATTGTAATGATCAGAGTTATAGATCACTTTTATTTCAGAAATTCATGTAGATTCTCTTATTTTGTCAGCTGCTCAAATTAACAGTATTAATTTTTAAAAAAGTACTTCTTTGACAAGTTCCCAGCATTGTTGTGTGGCTATTTTATATTTTTGCATAACATTTTTGGTCCGTTTTCCATAAAATTGTGGTTTTCTGACAAATTAGTGGCAAATCATTAAATATTGAAGTTAGAAAATAATGGCAGACATTTGAGATTCAGATTTCATACTTTTCAGAAAATTCATACTAATGCAAGACCTGCTATTCCATTATCTTTCCAATTTTGTAAGAGTACTATTTAAAAATTGTTATTTTTGGGCCTTTGTCCCACTTCTATTTATGGCTTTGTCCAGATTTCTTGCTCTGAGGTTGAGAGGTATGACAAATGTTTTAGGGCCATCACAGTCAGCCAGAGACATTTCAAATTGTGACATACTTGTTGCACCCCACTTCCCCATGTAGTGACTTTGGATGTGTCCAAGTAAGGCAAGCAGCAGTTATGCAGTGTAAGTGTGTCGACTATCCCCTCACCCAAGGTAGACACAAGTACTACAGTGGCTTTTCATCTGTCCTTGATTTTGCAGAATGTTTTGGTTTTCTGTCATATTTTTATACTGTTAGTTTATGCTTCTTATTATTCAGAAAATGCATGTTTTTGCAGTGCCTATGGCTCTGTGTTTAAGTAGCTATGCTTTAATGACCATCAGGTAAGCTTGTCTGAGATGGTAAGATGCAAGTAAGCTTTAATAAGCATACTGCTAAAGAATTACCAACATTGAAAGCCTTTTTGTAGTTACCATGCAGAGAATATTTACATAACTAGATAATGTTTAAGCCATGGGTACTGAAAGGCATATGACAGTTTTTATAATAAAGGACAGGATTACAGTATTTTCAGAAGCTCCTTACATTTGTTGGAGACTTGTAGTTATCTTTGCAAGCTTTATCCGTAAACTAAACAGAATGCCAATCTATCATGTGTAGTCCATAACCTGTGCAGTAATTGTTTAAGCAATTTATCTTGAGCTTATTTCTTGTTTGCTGTTCATTTTTTACTTTGGTCATGTTTTCCTCATGAAACGAGTAGATAGTTGTTGTCATGCAGCAGGTCTTTTTTGGATAAGAAACATTTTTACATGTGGGAGTATCACAGAGATTGCTACTTTCAGCATGTTACTTGGTACTTTTATAAAGCTGAATATAAATTATAATTAGAACAGCAGTGCAAGGAGAAGTGGTTTGAGTTGAGTGATGCTGTTTTTTTACACTTGATTTTGACTGGCAATCCAGTAATGTATATAAAAATAATTTATTTTTTCATGCCTAACAACCTTTTTGTTTCCATCTAGATATTAAGTAAGCTGTCATGAAGCCAATGCATTGACATTTTTTTTTCTTCTCTACTTCATTTTGTCTTGATTGGACTCTCATAATGACAGTTTGGCACCAAGGGCAGCATATTTAATTTAAGTCCCAGTTTTTGTGGTTTTGAGCATAGCTCCACCCCTTTCTAGTTGAGCACACCCCTTCCTATTAGCCCCACCCATTCAGCTGTCTCCTGCAGCCCCCACCCCTTTGATTTGAAGTCACCAGCCGCCACTGGCTATAGTCTGTTTAGGCCTAAAGTCATGGCACTACATATTTTGGTAGCATTGCAGACAATTTTAATAAGAAAATTGTCAATTTGGTTTGAGATGCCATTTATATAAATAGAAAGTGATTACATGTTTTATAGATATTTCATAATGGCATTCCGGCATTTTACATTATACCCAGTTTGACAGCATATAGAGAGTCCATGCTGAATTATCAATGTAAACCTACAACGAGTTTCAATATACTGAACACAAGCTGTTGACATTCGATATAAACTTTAAAAGTACAATGCTCGACTATGAAGTACTTTGCCTTCCTGCACACCAACCCCCCCCCAAAATATTAATATACCATATGAAGAGAATGCTGAATGAATATTTTATTTTTTAATTAAAAACACATCAGTGAATTGCATTCTGTAGAAATTCAAGATTCCCAAGATTTGGACTCTAAGCAGAAGTGATCACTACACTTTTATTTTAAACTGATTTTTTTCAGATGCTGGAATTTGCTAATTTACAGATGTCAGTATCTATATATTACATTCAGCGTTATTTTCTAGATATCTCTAAACAACAAACTTGGATAATCAACCTTCTCCAGCATATTCTGTGAGTTGACAGCACTAAAGACAAGAAACCACCAGCTTTATAAATGTGAACATATAAGTTCGCACATGTTATGAGTATGATTTTATTATAACAATTAAAATAGTAAAAAATATCACTTTTTCTGAAACAAAAAAATAGGCATTATTTTCAGCTCTTGGGGATGAAATTCATAAAGGTGTACACTTTGGGTAACCTTTCTGAATTCGGTGACAGCTCTAAGATGAAGTGTACAGCACTATGGTACAAAGATTTATAGCACCATGTTGAACTACGTGGCACTGCTGTATGCTAATGAGACAGTCTGAGGGAGAGGCATATGCTAATTAGCCAAATGTTCTCTGTCTCTCTTTATCTCTCACCTGAAACCACATCTAGGATTCTTCAGTAAACCCCTCTGACAGGTAGGTCAGTGCAACTGGCCCCACCACTACATTTATTTATTTATTATTTTTACATTTGGTTACTGGCATAGTCCAACTGGACATAAGTCCTTTTTCAGTGGAGGCTTGGGGAGAAAGGCAACACAGGCAACAATTAATAGAATACATTACCAACAAAGCTCCAAAAAAGCTCCACAAGCAACAATTAAAATACATATCTAACAAAGTTCACAATTTACAATAATAAGTTTGAACACTGATTAGCAACTAAAATGTAAAGTACACACATGTTCAGAGATGGGATATAATAGTAATTTTGTGGGAAAGTAGAGAGGTAGGCAGATTATAGGAGGAAGTCATTAGAGAAGGAGCTAGTGACGTAAAGTAGGAATAATCAGATGTCAGGATGGAATAACGATTCATAAAGATTAGGAATGAAGCTAGAGAATAGGTTAGCCAAAACCTAGACAATTACATAGCCAAGTATCATTTAGGTAAGTATTTAGTGCTTTTGTAAATTGTGTAGAAGAGGATAGTGAAAGGATGTTTGTTGACAGAGTGTTCCATATTTTAGCTATGAAATTTGAGTAAAGGGAAGCTCCAGCTGAGTTGTTGGTACTTTTTACTTCGAGGAGAATATTTTACTGAAGCATAGTACTCTGTTACTGCAGCAGGGATGAAGGGAATTTTTTAGTACGAGTATTTATCTGGGTAGTATACAATCTTATAGGCAACTATGAGTTGATTGTAAAAGAGGAGCTGTGGAAAATCAAGCCAATTTAGTTGTTTAAGGGCTAAGCAGTGCTGCAATGTAGATGAAGATTCAGTGGCAAACATGAATTTTGTTATAAAAGGCCTTGAATTTTGTTATATCTGCTGTTCTCAGATTAGTTAGTAGGGAGAATCATAGAGGAGTGTAGAGATGAGCTGTTTTGTGCTATTGTCGTTTTTGTGAGATACTTTCTATTTCTGTACAGTATACCTAGTTTTCTGTGCACTTTTTTATGGTCAGAGATATATGGGTATTGAATTTCAAGTAACAGTCAATTTCAACCCTTAGTAGTTTAGTGTGAGTAACTGGGGACATAGTCATTTTATTGCTGGAACGTATGTTGAATGCAGGAGTGGAAGATGTTTGACTAGGGTGGAAGATCATTAGTTTTGTTTTGCTGGGATTATTTAGTATTAGTTGGGAATTAGTAAGCCATGCTTCTGCAGATAGGAAGGAATCTTGGGTTAGTGATTGTAGTTCTTGGAGAGAAGAGGAAGCACAGATTAACATAGAGACATCTATGTATTGGATGACTGATGCATATAGTGTGGCAGTATGGAGGTTATTGTTGAAGCTGGAGAACCATAAGGGTGTGGGAATTGAGCCTTGGGGAACTCCTAGTGTGACAGGGAGTAGGGGAGAGAGTTTTTGCTGACATTGATCTGCTTGTTGTCTTCCTGTTAGATAACTCTGAAACCAGTTAATGGAGGATTCACTAAGATTTAGTTCTGAAAGGGCTTTAATGAGTTTAGTGTGAATGACCATGTTGAAGGTCTTGGAATGATCAAGGAAGATAGCAGATACATATTTACCATTGTTTCTATAATGATTTATTGTGTGAGTGAAAGTCATAAGAACAGTAGTACTGCTGAGGAGTGTTTAGGTACTCCATGATTTGTGTGTGTGTATACACCTTTCTAGGGTTTTGGAGAGGGGAGACAGTATAGCAATAGGATGATAGTTGGTCAGTTCTTTGGAGGTGCCACCATTATGGAGTGGAATAATATGTGAGATCTTCCAGAGTTTAGGGGCATGTTTTTTGGTAATGGACTGATTAATAAGAATAGCAACAGGATATGCAATTTATTCAGCAGCAATTTTCAGAAATTCTGCAGGAAGTTTATCAGTGGCCAATGTAGTGGGCTTACATTTTTTGAGCAGTTTTTTTGATTGTATTAACAGGGTCAGGCTGAAGGCTAAAGCAATTTTTGTTACTAGGAATTTTGAAAGGTTCATCTAAGGGGGAGACATATAAGAGTTAGACAGGGCCAGAATGGATTCTGTGAAGTATTTGTTTGGTTGCTGTGTTTTCTGTGGTGTCTGCAGTTGTAGGGGCTAGGGTACTAGATTTTCCTGGGTGAAAAATTTTTTTATAACTGTCCTGAATTTTTTGGGGTCATTTTGATGTTTGATCTGTATATTATGATAGTATTTAATTTTGTCTAGTTTGACCATTTTTTAGATTTGTTCCTTGGTTCTAGGTAAGTCTACTTCAAGGTATGGGTTCTTGAATTTTGCCAATTCATTCAAGCGTTATCTCTGGTTCTTAGCAGAGATCTTGCCTCTTTGCTCAACCAAGGAGAATAGTTGGATTTTATTCAGATGGTCCTGGGTGGGGCTAGTGAATTTAAGATGTCTAAGAATGTAGAGTTAAAGTGCTCTACAGCTTCATCTTGGTTAAGATGTTTGAGAGGGTTCCAATTGCAACATTTTAGGGTAGCTGAAGGGGATGAAGGTCTTTTTGTTTCTGATTAGCTGGTAGACTGTGAGTTTCCTCAGATCTGGTCAGTGTCTTATTTGAATGTCAGAAAATTATCTCTCAGACGGTCTGGAAGGCAGCCTGAGTGATGGATTAGGGCTGGTCTGTTAGTCAAAATCCAGTCAAGGGTAGATTGCCTCTTAGTTACTTTATCTATTCTTGTTGGGGACTGGATAGTTTGGGAGAAACCATGATGGCTGATATAATTAGTGGGGATACAGGGGTTACAGGTTAGCCAGTTTATATTAAAGTCACCTAAGATAATAGTTTCTTGTGGGAGTGTTTAATATGCCCATTTGAGAAGGTTTTCTAGGGTAGGTATGTTGTTACTGGGTGGGATATAACATCCAGTTATGTTAATCATTTTGTTGTATTCATTTTTAGTCTAGTAAGAATAATGTCTGCATTTCCAAGGGATGGGGTGGATATACCCAATATTTCAATATTTAGTCCATTTTTAAACAGTAATGCCACACCACCTCCCTTTTTTTGTTATACGGTCTTTGTGGAGGATATTATAGCATGGTGCTAGAATTTCATTGTTGGAGATATCTGGCTCGAGCCATGTTTCAGTCAGTGGAACTATATCTGGTGTGTACATGGAGAGGTTTGCGTGAAGATTGTGTTTTTTTTCTTTTTGAAATGCTTCTAGCATTGCTATTTAATATCAACAGATTAGAAGCTTTTCTATGGAGTTGATTATGATGTCGGTGGCTTTTTGACTAAGCGGGGTGATATTACAGATTGAGGGTCCAGGATTGGGATGTATGTCACCACTGACTGCCAGTTTAGTTACTATGTGCACTATGGATTTCAGAGTTTAGTAAAGTTTTTGTCATATTTACTGTATAGTCTATTGGAGTTGTGGGAGGATAGGGTAGGCTACAGGGTGTGGAGGTTGGTAGATGTTTGAAGGATTGATGAGTATATGGGGAGGTTTAAAGACTTATCTTTTACAATGTGGATGGTTATTGTGGCATGATGGGGCATTGATTCAGGAAGGTTATTATGAAATGATGTAATATGTGTGTGATAAGTATTAGAAATGTCATTAATATAATGTGCAGTTGGAGCATGTTTACACTAGCAAAAGTTGGATTGTAAGGGAGTGCAGTTATCGGATTATAATTTATACTACACTGACAAGTTGTAAATTAGGCTATTTGGAGGAGGGGGTTGGGATGCATTCTTATCTTCCAGCATTTAAAGTAGCATAAGGATCAGGACTGAGTGGAATCATGAGCCACCAAGGATACTATATTTGTGCCATAATGGCAACAACAACAGTAAGGCGATCAGGGGAGTGGGAGGGGGGACAGTAGCCACCAGACAGTACCCAAAACTCGTGTGCCTTAACAGTGAATAAACTCAGGGACAGGTGCGCATATGAGAGACGTGGTGTGTGTGTGTGTGTGTGTGTGTGTGTGTGTGTGTGTGCGTGTGCGTGTGCGTGTGCGTGTGCGTGCGTGCGTGTGCGTGTGCGTGTGCGTGTGTGTGTGTGCGTGTGCGTGTGCGTGTGCATGTGCGTGTGTGTGCTGCTAATGAGGTCTTTCCTAATTGCAGCTAACATATCTATGACTCGCAAAATTCTGTGCAGTGGGAGCAAGCCATTTCATGAATCTCTGAGTTTATTTCAGAGAAAACAATAAAGGTTTGATTCAAATATTTTTGAGAGTATAAGTCAGAACAAATGTAACATTCATATGTTTTTCTTAATAAAACAGAAAATAAAAACTCAGGAGCCTAAAAGATATAAAGGCCTGCTTGTATTACCCACCAGGATAGGACCATATTCTGAAATGGCATGAAATTGTCTAGCACATTTTGTTATGAAAATATGTCACAGTGTTTGGCTGTAGGTTGCAATTTATCTATAAAATCTGTGTGACTACATAGAAGTCTAAATGTTGTGCATACAGGGTCTATCATAAATCCCGCAACAAAATGTAACTATTCTGAAGAAGTATGTGATTTTCATAAATCCCGCAACAAAATGCAACTATTCTGAAGAAGCATGTGATTTATTTTCAACTATGTAAAGCTATGCTACGATCATGTATTGCACTCCTTACCCTGAACATAAATTATGTACTAGCCAATAATGAAAACACAGTCTAATGCATGTTAGACTCCTGCTGTTAAATGCCTGCAAAATGTTACATTTGGTAACAATGTGCAATAAAACTTATGTAAGCCCCCTTTATCATTTCTTAGTAAAGCCCTCAAGGAATTATAGTTAAATAGCCAGGTTATAAATGCATATATTGCTACAATTTAATCCTTAAGGATATGAAATGTAGGTCAGTTTTCGAGTTAGCTTGGACATTTTGTCATGGTCAGTGCACATAGTTTTGAGAGAGACTCTGTTCCGATAACAGAAAATATAATTCTGGAGAGATATATGGGTATGTACTGCATTTCCTACAATAAAAAGAGGTAATAACGCTACCGCTAATGAAGATTAAGTATGATGAACCATGCTTGACTGTCATTGTGAAAAGACTGTAAAACTCTGCATTTAATTTTTGTTTATAAGAGCCTTAGTTCAATCCTTTTTATCGCTCTTAGTAAATTTTATAATTCTCCTAAGATTGCTATTTCATAATTATAGACTTAAATTTTGCTCAGTACTGTAGCTGATTTGGCCATATCTCCATCCTCGATAAACCATTCTGAAGAAACACACATGAATTTTATATAATGTCAGCTTAGTTTCAACATTTCCCTGATACAAGAAGCCACAAACCTCCTTGTAATGGAAAGTGAACATACTGCAACTTTGCAGAAATGCCTTTGCATAGCTTTGTATAGTGGGTAATATCTTAGCAGCACAATGACAGATCTTCGACAACATTCCAAAAGATCTGAAAAACACTGCATAAGACGTGACACTTGAGAGTTCATTCAAGACAGTTTAATAGTGTTCATATTCACAGGGTAACAGGAAATAAAAACAACCCAGAAAGAAGAAGAGTCAGAAAGAGCAAAGTAAGGAGCACATAGCTGTTTGTAAAGCTACAAAGAGGTACAATTGTGCATTTTGTTTGAATAGATAATCACAGTAGGCCAGGATGTGAGTTCCTTGATTAAAAACAATATGACCACAAAAAACATAAATAGAAAGGCTACTAGTAAAGGTGTAAGACTTCACAACTATTTTTTGCTGTATTGTAAAGTAACTTATATTTATCCAATATATGTCAATGTAGGTACATTACAATATTATAGGACTGGATTTATGTTCATGTACTGTATTGAACATTTTTGTATTATCTTATGTCTCTGTACTGGAGGCCTAGAAGTTATACGTTCATAGGTATATATCAAGCTACCAACCACAATGACTTATAACACTAGCCATGCATCCCAGATGTATCCAAGTTTGGTGCCCTACAGTTTATTTTTATAGGTTTATAGTATTATACTAGGCTAACTCCTCTCTGTTTACAAACCTGTCAAATCTGCTGGGCATGGGCTGTACTCATACTGTGCTGCTAAGGCCTGGAACTCCTCACCTGTATCTGTCAGGTCAATACATTCCATCCAGTCCATTAAAACCATTCTGAAAGACTTCCTAGCCAAAATCTGTCTCTGTTCTTGCTCATCCCCAAGATAAACTATATCCCTAAATATGAACAAGTGCCTATTCACATGCTACGCCTCCTTACACCCCCCCTTATTCACTAATTTCCTTATTTTAATCAAATTATCTCCCCTGACTCTCTATCTAAATATGATATAACCCTGTTTCTTCTCTCACATCATATTGCAGTTCCTATTTGTATTATACTTTTAATTATATAAACTAGCTAAAATTTCTCTGAATATTAAATTATTGTCATGTAAGTTGTATCTATTCTTACCAATGTTTACACATTATCTCTAATTTGGTATAATTATTTAAACTGCAGATGTTTTTGTATTATTTTTGAACAATATAAAACTATTTTTCTTAAAATGTTTTTGTAATACTTTCATGCTTTTCATCCTAGGCCTCAGCTGAAAATGGGCTCCTACCCAGTTGAGCTTTCCCAGTAATCAAATGTCAATAAATAAATAAATAAACAACCACAAGGGTTTTTTAAGCCTTGCCATGCAATCCAAATGTCTCCCAACAAGTTTGGTGCCCTAGTGGTTATTTTAGAGGTAGATACTAGGCTACCGACCACAAAGGCCCTTTTAAGGCTACGAGTTCTTATTCTGTGTAAGTTATATTGTTTGTTTTAATGTACGATATTGTACAATTTTGTGTGAGGCTATTCTCCCTGGGCCGCCACTAAAAAGCCAGGTTGGACTTTCCCAGTCAGCACATGGAAATAAAAATACATAAACTAATAAATAAGTAAAATATTTATAATGTTAAATCTTGATTAAGAAGGAACAGCGTAAGAATAATTCAAATACAAGACAGATTAGGCATCAGTGAACTGAAGTTTCTGATATTACATGAGAGATCGGAGACAATAGGAAATAAAGAGACCCTAACAGAGAGGATACGCTGAATGGAATGACAGCAAGTAGCCACAGAAAGCAGGCACTGACATCTTTTGGTGTGTTTCCATTCCCTTGCTGTGAAAAATGAAATAATCAGACAAGCAAAAAACATAAACATTATCCCAGCTGCAGGTTAGTTCATAAAACTGAATGATGGTTATCCGATTATCCCGGAAAAATCTGTAGGAAAAGAGAAGCTATGCTGGAGGTATTAAATAAGCTACAAATGACTGGAACAGTAGCATGGATGAAATACCCCACAGTTCTGGAAGTAACAGAGGAAGAAGCATGTTTCAGACTATATAATATGGAAGGCATTCAAACGTTTAAACAAAATTATCACAGACACCTGAACAACACAGGCAGTAAACATTTGAATTGTTTTGAGACATGGACTGAGAGAATAGTCTTAAACATAGGAAATGTGATGCAGAAACACTTTGAAGGCATGCAGTATCAGATGCCAAAGTCCACACAGGGAAAAGACAAGTGCAGAGAGATACACAGTCAGCTAAAACACCTTTTTATTTACTCTTTGTTGACTGGGTTAGTCCTACTAGGCTAGAAGTCTATTTCAGGGGAGACATGAGGTGGCATTGATACTACTATGGGAAATTTGGCCAGGCCATCAAGAATCTTCCCCTAATCTTCCTGACAGATCCCTTGGGATCTTTTGCATCCACTTAAAGTAAAACCAGCTCAGGCAGATGTGACCTCAGTTTAACATCTCACCCAAAGGACAGTACACTCAGAAGTGAAGCAATTAATGTCCCCCATGTGGGAATAGAGCCCACAGCCTTCTGTACCAAAGGCAACTGCAAGGAGATGATAAAAGAGACAAGAAATTGGAGGGAAAACAAGTGAAAGAGTAGTATCAAAGGGTGAGAAGAAAAAAAGCCTCTCCCGAGGAAGAGTTTGACACAAAAACAGAGAAAGAAGCAGAAGCAGAGAGACAGGCAAAGGGAGAGTGCAAAAGAGATAGGAATACAGTGTACCGGATCTTTCAGACAACTCAGAAATGAACTGCTGGACAAGCAAGAGACTATAAAAGATGGACAGAACATTTATAATGGATGGTAGAGTCAAAAAGGTGAAAAGTAGAAGTACAGAAGGAATGAAAATGACTGCAGAAAAAGAGCAGCAATAACTATGTGGGAGTGATGGGCATTGCTATTGCTTTTGACTTTGCCAGGTTGGTTAAGGTGAATATGGACTCATTTTTAGAGAAACCATGGATCATATCCAAAGAACATGGCTCATCTGATGATGCTTCTGTTTGCTACAATCAGTTTCCTTTTTTACATCGTAACTACTCTGATTCATAAGTATATTTTAGGCTTGCAGCTCCGAGGACCAGTGAGGAGCTTAGAAAAAATTTCCAGTTTTCCCAAAGCACCACCTGGTTAAGTGACTTGCTCGTGGACAGGGGATAAATATGAAGCAAAGTTAGAGATGTTTTGCAAAACTAGATTCAGATAAGTGCAGAATACTCAAAATCCCTTAAAAAGTGAACAAAAGGTCTTATATCAACATGTCATTTTGTGAACAACATAATATATGAAACTCTAATGAGTGAATGTTATCATTAGTAATTCTGCTAGGTGGTGTGGCGGGATTAAGACTCTTGCCTTCTATACCTAAGATACAGACCTTGATTCTACATGACTCTAATCCCTAACTGGGGCATTTTATAAACACACACGCACACACACACACACACACACACACACACACACACACACACACACACACACACACACACACACACACACACACACACACACACACACACACACATTTAGAAGGGGTGGGGTTGAAGAAGACAGAATGAGAAAAAATTGGGGAACAAAAGAAAAATGGATGGGAATTGCCAGATACTGGAAGATGACAATTCGGACAATAGAGGCACATATAGAAAATACATGGAACAGGAGACCAAAGCCTGAGAATACCAAAGAGATGGTATTTAATCCCCATGTGATTGGCAGTGGAAGGCAAAAAGGAGCAGATGCTGTGCTCCTGTATATATTTCAGCTCTTGTTTGTTGCAAATCAGAATGGGCTGTTCCTGCATCATCAGAAGAAGATGTCTGGCTAGGTGTGCTATATGTGCATCCAAGCCATATAATACCTCTAGTGTGTGTGTGTGTGTGTGTGTGTGTGTGTGTGTGTGTGTGTGTGTGTGTGTGTGTGTGTGTATGTGTGCTTGGGTATATTTTGCACCTAAATTTGCCATACAGTATAATGTTAGAAGTTAGCCAGTCCATTTTGCCCCTTGCATTGAATGGTTATCTGATGTGGGGACTGCTTTCCAGCAACAAAATATATCTTGCATACATTTATTTCTGATGTAATTCCAGCTCAGCATAAAATGTGGACAAGTGGTGCATTCCAGACCATGAAAAGACATGATGATACTCCTAAGAGAAACTAAATATAAAGCAGCCTGACAGAATGTTAAGTTGAAATGTCTACAAATAGCAATATTCTGTACTTTTTTGGCAGGAGGCAATATCTAAATCCCTTTCACAGATCAGATTTTTGTAACATTTCAGGGACTCTGATATATATATATATATATATATATATATATATATATATATATATATATATATGTATATATATATATATATATATATATATATATATATATATATATATATACATATATATAATTAGGTAAATAAATGCAGCTTAACACTGACATTGGCTTGGCAATGTTTCCATGGCTTATACAATGATTTTTTTAATAATAGCATCTTTTCAGTGAGAGAAAAGATCTATTGAGATAATGCCATGACTATGGCCCCTACATCACAATGCCCGACTATGGCCCGTACATCACAATACCCTGACTATGGCCCATACATCACAATACCCTGACTATGACCCATACATCACAATGCCCTGACTATGGCCCATACATCACAATGCCCTGACTATGGCCCATACATCACAATGCCCTGACTATGGTCCATACATCACAGTGCCCTGACTATAGCTCATATATCACAATGCCCTGACATTGGCCCTTACATCACAATGCCCTGACTATGGCCCATACATCACAATGCTCTGACTATGGCCCATACATCCCAAAGCCCTGACTATGGCCAATACAACACAATGCCCAGACTATGGCCCATACATCACAATGCCCTGACTATGGCCCGTACATCACAATTGTGCTGAGTTTTGCAGGATATCCAGATTTTGCCTCATATTTTTGGTTTGCTTATCATAAAACTTGTAGTACTCTGCAAATTACTGAGAATTTAAATAATTGCGTAATGACAAACATTTGAATGTCAGACTTTGTATCCTTCATAATAAAGTGCATGATAAAACAAAACCTACTATTCTAACAATTTTTATGTTTATAAGAGTGACATTTGAAATCTCTCTCTGATTTTTGGGCATTCCCCCCATTAGTTATGGTTTTGTCCAGAATTCTTGCACTAAGACTTTGAGAGGTATGCTATTGTCCAGGTGACCCAAATTCTATTATTAGTACTAGCAATGTTGGGTCTCATGTATGGGTGAAGAAGAATGATGAACCTTAATTCTGACTGTCCCTTATTGAAGAACAAAGTGGATAATATATGCCTAGTCATGCTGCCTGTGGCTGAAGCCCCAATGGAGAATGGAGTTTACATAGTGACTACAGCATTCAAGGGGGCCAGAGCCATCTGATTACAGCACACTTAAAGGAGTGTCTGTATTTGGTGAAGACCCGTTGTACTTCAGCCCTTTGGGTATGACCGGGTATGTGCTGAGGAAGCTAGGATTAATGAAGAAACTCCCACCCTCCCAGCATGTAAATGATACCTCACACTCCTCCTCCTCCTCCAGGAAACAATGGGCCATAGAGGGGAGCAAACAAGTGCAGGAGTCCAGAACTCAATGATCAACTAGGGAAGAGTGGACAGAAACTAGCTTTCCTTGAGAAATATAGATGATTTTATTTCTAATGTGGGCATGTACTGCATTCCTCAATATGAAAAAAAATGCACGGGTGGGATCAAAAAAGTGCTTCATGTGTGATCATGGACTAACCCACAATGCTGGAAAATGCAGCATAGTTTCCTTTGGTAAAGCAAGCATTACGTCCACTTATATCTGAGCCAGTTATCTAGGAATTGGACAACTATGTTTATAACAAACTCACTTTTCACCATCATCATTGTGTCTCTGACCTGGTTAGACAATCCTTCTACCTTTCACAATGCATCCTTCATGCTATCTCCACAGTGTCCAGAGACATTATACTTCCACTTTATTCCTCCTCTGTTAGACTCATTACTGTATATAAACTCCCCTTTGACATGTACCTTACTAAGCACCTAAACCATCTCAGCAGACCATGCTATTTCCTCACCTAAAGGGTCTCAGGTCTTCGCATCTTTGGCTGCTGTTATAGATTAAAACTCCTGTCCTTTATGCAGGCTACTGAGGGGTGATCTCTTATTAGCTTTCCATGCTCTCAGCATCTCGTTACTCTTTAAACTTCATCTAATTAAGACCAGAGAGCAAAATCTACATCACCACATTAATAACAGTTCTACCTGGCATGACAGATCCCTAAATCAACATATTCCCAACTTCCGGAACATCTACGATTACACATCAAGCAAAGTACTTTCCTGGCAATCTTTTTGGCAGAATGACTGGATGGATGAACACAAGTTTTTGCTAGGGATATTTCAAGAAAATCTACTTAATGGTTTTTAAACTTCCTGAGTGATATGGTTGAGCTGTTAAATTGTCTTATTGGTTGTAATCATAGTTATAAACTATGAACCCAAATGATATACCCACATCTTACAGTATTCAGATCTAATGCATTGTGGAAACCTGATCGTCCAAAAGGCCAAGAAGGCCAATGGGGTCCTTCCCAGTACAGGTTGTATCTATCTGTCTATTATCTATCTGTTTATCTATCTGTCTATCTATCTATCTGTCTATCTATCTCTCTATCTATCTAGTTATTGCTTTATTTTCTTATTTATTTTTGTTTTTGTTTATCTAGAGAGGCCAACAGTAAGTTAACTAATCCCAAACTAACATATTCCCCACATAACCCTTAGCTACCTTCTTACTAACACATCCTCACCATATAGGTGCCCAGTGTACTCAAGGACAAAACTGAGTTGGCTTGTATGCCTAGGCTTATAAAAACTCTGGTGGTCAATAGCCTAGTACAAACCTATGAATCAATGTGTTCACTAGGAAAGTCTGAATGAGAATAAAAAGCACCTCTCAGCAGAGGCCCAAGGCCTGGTTGTTATCCAGATAAGTGGGATAGTCCAAGGGCCCTTCTCCTCCATGATCTGAGTCAGTGACCACAACAATTAGTTGTTCTGTGGTATCTCCTTACATTTCTATAGTGAGCCCATGGTTGAGTACATTTGTATAATGCATGCATGGTTTAACAAGCAACTGGACATAAGCTGATTTAAGTATATTTTCTGCACTTATTTAAGATTTGAGTGAGTAATTATTGTGTGTCTTGGATTCAGTAAATATTGTGTGTGACTCTGAATCTCTGCAGTAGTTCCCCACCCACCCTCCGTGTTACTTGTTGTGGTGTTAATCTTGGTGGCTTTGGAATTGCCCGCTCCTGCTGTAAATCTCTTTTTGCACACTCCTCCTGGACCCATCTCATTCGCTCACTCAACTGAGTACAGAGAAATCATATTTTGATTTTGGATACTCTTACCAATCACATCTCCTCTGCAGTGTACAGAGAGAGCACTTGGGAAGGGCATTCCCCCATAGTATCTTAATCTGCTCTGTTTCCTCCATCTCAAAAAATAAATAAATAAATACATTTTTGCACTTTATCTGCCTTACTGTATTTGTGTTTCTTCCTACTTTATTACCTTATTTTTCTTTTGCCTCTTTTAAAAGTACTCAATTAAATTTATTCTGCTGCCTTTATTACTGCTTGTTAGTAGCCTGATTAAATTGTAACTAAATTTAAATTGGAACCTGTGCACTGAGAGAGAGCCTTACAAGAATATCTGCAAATATATAGAGCTGAGTATATTTTTCTGTATTATTCTGTATTATAGAACAAAATTGTTGCTTAGATATCTGTTGTCCTACTGTTCTGCAAATATACAGAGATCAGTATATATTTTTCTGGTTTTATAATTTGCACTGTGATTCCTCACATCTCTGTTGAAACTGTCTTCCCCACCCCCCCTCCCTGTTCTTGGTTATAGTTTAAATTTGGTGGCTTTTGCAGTGCCCGCCCCACTGTAGATTTGATTTAGGACACTCCCCCAGTCCCATCTGTTTACCGCATTCTACCTAATAAACCCTTTCTGCACTTGCTTTTAGTCCTTTTTAATTTAATTACATTTTTTCAAACTGTGTGTGGACTAATATTGCTACATACTCAAGTGTGCCAGCTTGCACTGCATGTGAATTGTTTTTACTACTGTTTTTGCTACTTTTCTGAAAAAAATAAATTGTAAGCCTGTTTCCTACCTTTCCTGTAATTAGTGTTCCAGATACAGATTTGCTGTATCCAGGACTGTTTGCAAGCTTCTGAGCCCCCCAAGACTTTCTGTGTTGGAGGGAAACCTTCTAGCTTATCAGTGGGAGTGGTAAGCATTGTGTAACCTGTCTACCACATAGGGAGTGGTTCTGGCCCAGAATTTGTAGTTATTGGCCGTTTGGGCGGTCTTCCACCTCTCTCAACTTTCTGATTTGAAGGCCTGCACTTGTTTCTGTCCTGTAACTCCTGGGCCCATCTCATTTGCTCACTCAAAAAAAAAAAAAAAAAAAAAAAAAATTATCTGCTTTTACTGTATTTGTGTTCCTTCCTACTTTATTTTGCTTTTGCGTCATCTTAATAGTACTCAATTTTATTTATTACTGCTTGGTGTAACTCATTCTAAGCCTTTTAGTTTAAGCACTTGGGCTTCAAACTAGTTGTTTTACATTAAGAAGGTTTGTGGCCTGCACTGTAGTGGCAGAACAGGTATCTTACATCCTTCTAAGTTGGGAACTGCTGATTGAGGGCTCAGTGTCTGTTATTCTAAAAGTGTATTAATTCTGGTTTAAGCACTTGGACTTCAGGCCAGTTATTTTACATTAAGAGGGTTCATGGTCTGCAGTCTTGTGGGAGGAGAGGCTGGACTCTGCCCTTCTGAGCTGGGAATTTCTGGTTAAAGGCTTATAGTGCCTGCATATGTGAACTGCTTCTTACTGAAATTGGTACACCTTGTTTGCTGTAGCATAGACTAGATCCAGGCCTGCTGAATCTAGCTTTGTTTGTATAACTTGAGCACCAATCCAGGCATTCTTTAAAGTATTCAATTGTATTTATTACTGCTTGGTAGTAACTTGATTAAAGTGTAGCTATCATTCTAAGTCTTTTGGATTAAGCACTTGGGCTTCAGGCCAGTTGTTTTACATTAGGAAGGTTTGTGGCCTGCACTGTGGTGGCAGGACAGGTAGCTTACATCCTTCTAAGTTGGGAACTTCTGATTGAGGTCTCAGTGTCTGTTATTCTAAAAGTGCATTAGTTCTAGTTTAAGCACTTGGGCTTCAGGCCAGTTATTTTACATTAAGAAGGTTCATGGTCTGCACTCTTGTGAGAGGAGAGTCTGGACTCTGCCCTTCTGAGCTGGGAATTTCTGGTTAAAGGCTTATAGTGCCTGCATATTTGAACTGTTTCTTACCGAAATTGGTACACCTTGTTTGCTGTAGCATAGACTAGATCCAGGCCTGCTGAATCTAGCTTTGTTTGTATGCTTGTTGTTTGTTTGCTTGTTATTTCCCTGAAATGCTAATTCCACCTAAAACGCGTGTTTTCAGCGCTTCTGTGGATCCCTAGTGATATCTGCATTGCCTACTGTACTTATTTCCTTGTTTCACTTGAAAGAAAGTTACTGTTTGTCATTTTTGCATTTAAGTTACCTGTAACACATTGCATTTAAGTTACCTGGCACTTGCTCACTAAAGCAATTATATAAGTCAGCACAAAAAATTAAAAGCACTACACCCTCACAAATTCCCCTTGAGTACCTTGTTCCCCACTGGCCCTTTTTTTCAATTATAAAGGAATTCTCAATACTATTCTAGCATGTCCAAAGGTCAGTTGTCAATCTCCTCTCCGGTCCAGCTGGTGAATCTGGGAATCTTGAGGCAATGTTACAACTGCCTCATGTACACAGACAACCCTCTCCTCCTCCCAACAAATTCCAACACATGTGAGAGATGCAACCATATAGCCAAACTGGAGGCTAAGCTCTCTCAACTCAGTACTGGTGTAACCAGTCAGGAGGAGAAGGAAACCACACTCACTACAATTCCAGTCTCACATAGACCTACCACGACAGCAAACCAAACACATAAACACACAAAAACATACTCGGAGGCTCTAAATAAAAGTCTGCCTAAGCAGCAGAGACCTCCAAAGCAGACACCCAAGCAACCGCTACCCCAAAACAAAACATGTGCAACACATAGCTCACAAAGCCAGTGTGCCGAACTGTCACAGCCCTTAAGGCTAAACAACACACCTGATACACTTGTAATAGGTGACTCTATCATCAGGCACACTGACGTCCCGCTCACCAGGCTGAACAAGGAGAAGGTCACGGTGAGCTGCCTGTCAGGCGCTAGGATCCGCCACATAACACAAGCACTCAGGTCACTCCAAGGCAAGTACAAATATGACTCGGTCATTGTCGATGCTGGTGTGAATGACCTGAGATGTACTTCCCTGGACTACATGAAAAGAGACATAGAGGAGCTCTCTGAGCATGTAGCCCAGGCCGGTATGACCCTGACCTTGAGTAGCATCTTACCCTCACCAAGAATGATGCCACAATATGAAGACAAGATGATCAATTTCAACAATTTGCTTAAGTATTGGTGTCATTCAAAGGGGATCCAATGCCTGTCAGCCTGGGATGACATGCTCGACAAGTCACGATGCTTCGCTAGGGACTGCTTGCACCTGTCACCCCTGGGCTTTCGGATATTGGCAAAGGCTCTTGCTTCCCCCATAGTGCCTTTTTTAGGCAATGCTCAAAAGACAAACCCACCTCCATAGGTATCACAAGGGATAAGAAACTAAGAGTAGTGCTACTCAATGCCAGAAGTCTAAACCTCAACATGAACGCACACGAAACTCTCCTTAGCATGGAGAACATCGATATCTGTGCAGTAACAGAAACCTGGTTCAAGGCTCCTGAGAGCACCCCAGCACTACCAGGTTATACCTCATACCATGCTTTTCGGCCCCAAAACTTGGACCGAACCACAAAAGGAGGGGGAGTATCAATATTCGTCAAAGATACACACACCTCCAGGTTGGTGGCACAGCACGAAGCATCAGAGACTATCCATGTGCAACTAACAGTGGGTAAAACTGCCTTCCAGTTTATAGCCTGCTACAGACCACCCTCCCAAACCCAGGAACCCCACTCGGCCTTCCTGAGAACACTGGAAAATATGAAGGTCTCTCCAAACACCATTATATTGGGTGACTTCAACTACCCAAACATAGACTGGGAGCATTACTCTAGCTCCAACACCCTAGCCCAAAGGTTCCTAGAATTTATAAACTCAAATGCTATGGAACAACTTTTTACCACTCCCACAAGAGGGGAAAACATACTGGACCTGATCATCACCAACATGGGGACTCTGTGCTCCAGACCAGAAGTGTATCCCTCACTGGTAAGATCAAACCATAAACAAATCTCACTGGATATTCACATCCCAACCCCACCCCCTGCCCAGAAAACCACAGTGAAAAACTTCTCTAAAGCAAATTTCACACTCCTCAAAACTGAGGTGGAATCCTTCAAAGCCCCCGGGCCTGTGGAAAATACGGCCCAGACCGCAGAATCCTTTATAAACGCATTCTATGAACACCTTCAGGAATGCATGGATCATGCAATCCCAAATAAAACCAAGACCCAATCCTCCAAAGGCAGACGTCCTGTCTGGTGGACCCCAGCCATAAACAAACTATACAATAGAAGGAGGAAGCTACCACATGATAGAGCAAAATCCCAAAAAGGGAATGTATCTCTGATCAGTATTAGCAAAAAATTATGGGCACTCATAAAATCATCTAAGGCCAGCTTCGAGAGAAAAATCGCACAGGACACTAAGGATAATCACAAGGCTTTCTTTAGTTATGTTAGGAACCTGGGTGGGAATTCCCAGATATGCTCAGAATTAGTCCAAAATGGCAAAAAATACATAGAACCCACAGACATTGCCAACATCCTAGCGGACAGGTTCAGCGCAAACCTCTCCGCCCCCCTCCCCACCAAAAGGGCAAATATCTATCCCAGCAGAGTGCTGCCCCCCCTCACATCTCAGATGCTCAGGTAAGAGCTGCCCTCTCCAAAGCAAAAAACACAGCATCAATGGGACCAGACGGTGTCCCAGGCTGCGTCCTACATGAACTCCAAGAAGAGCTAAACCCAAACATAAAACTACTGTTCAATCTCAGCCTTACTACAGGATATGTACCCAAAGAGTGGCGTACAGCAACAGTGGTCCCTCTCCACAAAGGTGGTGCCTCAACGGATCCTGGAACTATCACCCCATAAGCCTGACTAGCTTGGTCTGCAAATCTATGGAAAGAATCATCATGAACCTCATAAATAAATATATTGGGGACCTACAGACACTGGATCCTACCCAGTTCGGCTTTGTTAAGGGCAGATCCTGCCTCTTAAACCTGGTCAATTTCTTTGAAACAGTCACCAAGGCCATTGATGAGGGCAAGGTGGTCCACACAGCCTACCTAGACCTCGCAAAAGCCTTTGATACAATACCCCACTCGGGCATTATAGATAAGCACACCAGCTTAAATATAAACCCCTATGTCACTAGATGGGTTGCAAACTGGCTCAAGGACAGAACCCACGTGGTTTGAATTGCTGGAGCCATGTCAGACTCCAAACCAGTTACAAGTGGCATCCCTCAAGGCTCAGTCCTGGGACCTCTCTTGTTCGGTATATATTTTTCGGAGGTACAGGCCAACACGGAAGGACTGTGGCTGACCAAGTTCACAGATGACTGCAAACTGGGCGCCATAATCGACTCTCCAACTGGTGCCAGAGCCATGGCCTCAAGCTAAACGCCAAAAAGTGTATAATCATCCCCTTTGGCAAAAACAAAGTGCCCACAAATTACCACATAGGTGGTAATCCATTAAGTACAGAAGAAGTAATTAGGGACCTGGGGACCCAAGTTGATAGCAATCTCTCATTTGACAACCACGTGGCCAAAGTGGTTAGAAAAACATTTCATATAGCCCACCTAATCATGAAGGGATTCACATCTGGATCAGGGGAGGTCATCGTGTCTCTTTACTCATCCCTCATCAGGCCCATAATTGAGTACAATGCCCCTTTTAGGATGTACCTTACCAGACACCTGCAGCAACTGGAAAGACCCCAAAAGTACCTCACCAAGAGGATCAAAGGGCTCAAACAGATGCCATATGCTGCCCGGTTAGAGAAACTCCAGCTCTACTCAATGGCATACCACCTGCTCAGAGGCGATCTGTGCCTGATGTATAAAGCCATGTCCAACCCAGAATCAATGGACATGCTGCATCTCAGAAAATCCAAATCCCATCGAGCTACGTGCTCGAGAGACTTGAACCTCAGCACTGAAATAAATAGGACATGCTGGAGGGACAGATTCATAACCCAGAGGCTCCCTTCACTCTGGAATAAAATCCCAGTCCAGGTTAGGCAGAGCCCCTCATTGACTCTCTTCAAGAGGAATCTTGATGAGTGGATGGGAGATCGTAGGTTTACCCCGGGTATCACTTATGTGTCACTGTTAGACAGAGGCACAGTATACTAACCTCGAAAAAGGGCATAGCAAAATTAATTTAAAATGGGTGGTGAAAGCCAAACACACTCTGGCTAGGCTTATAAATGCCCTAGGGCAGATAGCCTAGTATGAACCTATGAACCTATGTTTGTTTTAAATGGCATTAGACAGAAATCTTTATTTACAAGGAAAGTCTGTCCAGTGAAAAAGTAATCAATATTAATTAGAGCAGATAATGTACACAAAGCAGCAGTAAATCAAACAGCAGATTAATACAGATAAATTAAAGCATTCAATAAACAAATACATTAAATTATTTATTGTGAAGAAAACAGGAAAGATCACCCCTCATGAGAGGAGGGTTTGCATAATGGTAAAGGTCTTAAATCACACAAAAACATAGTTCAAAATTTGATTCTGACTTTGGGTGATTGGCTAGGCATCTAATAGTCTGTACACTGATAGCCTAGCATTTACCTATGAAATTAATCAAATTAGATAAATTTAGGTGATCTATAGGTAGGATGTTTCCCAGAGTGAACAGACTGTGGTTGCAGAAATTTTATTTAAATGAGACCCATACATTAACTAGAAAACAAAGGTAATCCAGAAAGCAATCAGTTCTGGTATTCCACCTGTGACCCAGAGGGTGGTAGGACTAATAAGAAACAGAGTACAAAGGATAAAATCAGTTTAGCTAACAGATCTAGGAGATTCTCTCTATGATGCTCTCAATGTGGTGGGAATAAAGACACCTTGCTTGAAGTTTCAAATAGTTTGCTCAAGAACAGTCATATATCTACCTATTTAATATTACATTACAGGTGGGCTACCAGACCTGACTTGAGCTTTCTGGATTACCTTTGTTTTCTAGATAAGGTCACACAGTCTGCTCATACTGGGAAACATCTTAACTGTGGCTCAAGATCAACAACATTTACCTACTTTGATTAACTTTTTGGATGAGACATATTATCCGAGAACATGACAATATCTGCATAATGGCTGTAGTAAAGAGAAGGTAGATCATTTGTAAGGCTATTTTCAAAAAGGGAGAATAATATTGGACCCAGCAGTAGTCCTTATGGCACCACCATTTGGAATGAGCTGGTACCAAATAATGGCACTGATAGCTATAAATATTCTATTAGAAATATATAGAGAGAACTACTTATGGGTTCCATCAACAATGTCCATTTTTGTTACATATTTTTTTTCAAGCAGGAGAGAGTGTTTCATTGTTTTAAAAGCCCTTCTGAGATCAGTGACACTGGCCTGTAGTCTACTCTTCCTTTTTTTTCTAGTCAGATGCGACTTGTATACTGTGTGGATGCCTGCAAGAGTATTGTAACCTCATCTAAAGCCATGTTTGCTGCTGGCAAGTATGTCATATTTGATAAGATAGTCAATTTATTCAAAGAATACTTTTTGTATCATCTTGGGAAAGAGATATTTTGGCACAGAACTGATGTCTGAAATAATTTTAATGGAACTGATTCTGGGGAATATGCTTATGTGTGAGATTGGATGATCCCTGTGCTTAATGTTAGGTTATAAATCCATGTGATGATTATAAAGAAAGAGTGGCCATTTTTAAGAATGTTGACAAATGATTCTGGGCCTGAAAATTTAGACATATAGGGTTGCCTAGCAGTTTGGGTTTGATTGTGTAAGATGATGGGATGCAGCAGACTGAAACAGGATATGTGTTGATGTTGATGGGAATGATATTAGGTCTTTGAGTTTGTCTGTGGCAGAGATGTCTATTGACTGAGCTGCACTTTTATATTTACTTAAACTAGTCATCACTGTTTTAAGTTAAGACTATACAATTTTGGATTGGCCAAGCTATACATCCTGCTGTCTCCTGATGTAGTTGGGTTTAGCTGCATATGTAGGAATCCTGTATGCATGTTTAAAATGCTGGAAATACAACAGTTCATTTGTGTTGGCTGAAACTTTTTTCTGTCTGTGCAATGTCTGATTTCATTTTTTTATATCTTAATTTGGGTTCTATGTCTACAGTTAAACATGGGCAAAATGTTCCTCTGAGTCTACTCTGTCAAAGGTGGAACAGCTTGTCAGATATAGGTTGAATTATTTTGCAGAAGATTAATAAGATTGTTATTGGTTACATTGCTATATGTCACAGTGAAGTTCAACTCTACTTCTACAGACTCTAGTATTAGGTTCATAGTAGATACTAGGCATGTGGCCCAGAAGACCACTGAAGAGCCTAGCCCAACTTCCTAATTGTCCCAAAACACTGTCTGGTTAACTGACTTGCTCAAGGTCAAACAGTAGGCAAATGAAGGTTGAGGGAATCAACCCCTGGACCACAGAAAGTAGTTTGTTAACAGCGCATAGCCTTAATCCTCTGCACTAGCTTTCGGCCAGACTATTGATTAAACTAAATGTACTAAAGGTGAGACCTTAGGTGTTTTCAATCAACAGCCTTTTAGAAATGGGCAGCAATCTTCATAGTATGTATATTGCTACATCACTGCATTTTTTTTCTGGCTTATTAGATTCATAGGGTCATAGGTATTTTAAGGTCATTTAGTGAAATAACCATTTATATTTTGTCAATACTATCTCTCAGGTTGCACTTCCATTCTCCAGGCAGACCAGTGTGAAATTGTGAATACCCATGCTGTCATCTAGGTTTTGTGGCAAAAGGAGATACTGCCAGCAAATCTAGTTGGAATTTTGTAAATAATAATATGTCATTGGTGAATATCAAAATCATTTATACAAGATGCTTGTGTTACAAATGTATTAGAACTGCATGTCATATGTATATCAAGCTGCTTGTACAGATGTATGTGTTGAAAAGGTATTTGTTTTGCTGTGTTTGAAATGTAGCCACAGTGTGCCATAAAGGAAGAGAACAGAAATGTACCTGCACTATTGTAACTGTTTAAATGCATATGCCTAACAGAGGAACCTGGAATGTTAACCTCAGTCCAGCAAACTTTAGAAAAACACCTGAAATTAAATTACTTTATAGGCTACTCAATAAAGAGTCTGTCTCCCAAGTTTCCAGGGCAGCTAGAGACACAAAGTCTGTAGTAGAAAGATTTCTGTATTGTCCTTGGAGTGAACCAATTTCTACTTTTGAAGCATGAAGGAATGAAATTGTTTTATGACTTTCAGCATCTGCCAAATATCTAGGCAAAAGCCCTTGTCTGTATACTTTTACAGGCAGATGCCAAATGCTGCCATCTTCTAGCAATGGGTTTTTTGGCCTGTGAGCTAGAAGTCAGATGACCAGAAATGATGTAATTCTGCAAGCTATCTCAGCATTAATATTTTAGATATTAATTTGAGAAGTCTCTTAGTGAGACAGAGCATTCTGTATTCGGTCTTGGGCCTGACAAGAACCATTAACCACAACATCTGCCTTGCTCTAATTAAGTAAGTTTCTAGGGAATAGTATAATTCTCTTAGATACAGTCAGGAATATAATAACGCTTAGTTTAGATGTTTTTCTTTATTTGTGTGGGCCTATACTGCAATGCTATTTTAAATATTTCCTGTGGTTTTGAACTCTGATGTCACTGTGAATATATATTTAGTATTGTCTTGTTCTTTTATTATTAATTATTAAATATATTTAAACCTTTCATTGTGGCTGATATGTGTAGAGACATTTAAGCTTTGAGAGTATTTGCATATTTATTTGGTGACACTGTGTGGGACTTGCTCTTGGTCAAAGTACCATTTGTATTAGTATTAATATTACAGAGTAAGATTGGACACCCTTTGTTAAGGGCCTTTAAGTAGCTGATAAGGAGTGACTGGTGCAGTGGAAACTACTCTATATTCTGGACAGAAGGGGGCATAGCTAATAAACTTGTGCCAGCCTTTCCCAGGTGCGTGTGTGTGTGTGTGTGTGTGTGTGTGTGTGTGTGTGTGTGTGTGTGTGTGTGTGTGTGTGTGTGTGTGTGTGTGTGTGTGTGCGCGCATGTGTGTGTGTGTGTGTGTGTGTGTGTGTGTGTGTGTGTGTGTGTGTGGGTGTATGTGTGTGTTTTTGTGTGTCTGTGTATAAATTAAACCTCAAAGAGTGCATGTGTCAGCTACTTGGGCAGGGACATGAGGCACTGGGTAGACAGAGAGGGTGTGGAAGGCCTTGGCATGGTCACTCAGCTGAGATCTCAACTGTATAGTCATGCCAGTGGGGAGTCTTATTTGGAATCTGGAGGAAGAGGGAGAAACCAGCCCGGACTGTCTGTGGTCTCTGTGAACTCTTAAGGGAAATTGTATTTGATGCAGGGAGCTGCATCTGGAAATACTGTGTGTGTGTGTACTTGTCTTCTTTTCTGTGAATGTCCCCCACTGTTGCCAGTGGTAAGGATTGAGGATCTCTGATTACTGGTCCAGTAGAGGGTCATCACAATTTTGTTTAAAGGAAGTGAGTAAGTTGGACAGCTTACCATGTAAAGTCAGTTTATTTCAGAGGTCTGGGAGGTACTGAGTTATAAACCTGTCTCTCCACCATGTTTTTATATGTTGATAAAGATTTAGATTCTTTGGGTCTAGTATTCGTGAAGCCATTTAACTTGCAGAGATGCAAGAGGTCCAATACATGTGTTTTTCTTATGGCATGATTAGCATGACAGAGATCTCCTCTCAAAAACTTACAAGACAGCGAATGAGGAGACAGAGCTTCCAGACTCTCTTGGCAGCTCAGGAGCTTTGCTAGTTTTTGATTTGAGATCTTTGAGATTTTTCTAATTGTTTGATATATTTAGTGAGTTACATCATCATGGGGGCATTGTATTCAATAACTGGTCTGACCAATGATGGGTATAAAGGAGTGATTACCTCTTCAGATCTTGAGGATATTCCTTTTACAATTAGCCTTGCTAAATAAAAAATATTTTCTGACAATCATTGCCAAAAGAGAAGGAATCATCAACCAAATTTTCTAGGCTTTGTAATAATGGGGAGGGGTTGTCTGCAAAAATGAAGCAATACTATACTACTTTTAGTACGCCATGAGTTTACTAGAGAGAAAAAGAATTGATGCTGCTGGGTTTGGGTGTCAGAGGGATGACACAACAACAGCAACCTTCAGTTTACAGTTGTCTGAAATTTTTTTAAACAGAGGTCATGGCTAAAAAAACAAAAAAAACAAAAAAGGCCCCTGCACTGAGCTCTCTTTCATACATTCTGATTATGCTCTTGCAGCACCACTGTGTGGGTACTATCAGCTGATATGTATTCAACTTATCTGGCAACACCACTGTGTGGGTACTATCAGCTGATATGTATTCATCTTATCACACACGGGTTGATTTTAAATGAATTTAGCTTCTGTTTGATGCCAGCATGGCATATGAAGATGAAGGCCTTAACCACATCAAGATATGCTGAGTGTACCACATGATCATTGTCTACAAATTCTATGACCTTTTCAAAGAAATTTTCCCAATTCAATTGACACAGATCTACCCCTCACAAACAAGAACTCTTAAAGGTAAAGTCAGATAATACTTTTGATACTGTTGTCAATGGGTTCAGTTATAATACATGCATGGCTTTGCAGATGAGACTTGTAAGAATGATAGATATGTAATAAGTTGGGTCAGTTATAAAGCCATCCTTGTGGAAGGGCATCATGACTACAGTGCATCACCCATCAGGGACATAGGTTAAACAGTTTAAGTAACGGGTCTACAAGGGCATGTTTAACACTATTAATTAAGCCACCGGGGGGGGGGGGGGATTCAGGTATTCCATGGCTTTGGGTAGAAGCCTTGAGGGTGAAGTTGGTACTGAATTTGTTTGCAAGGATTTTGGCCAGAATAAGAGCCACACATGGTATTGTTTCTTAGTTTTCGAACATATCTAAAGAAGGTTTTATAATTTTCTTTTGCTTCAGAGAAACCACCATTAAGTTCATAGGTTCCCATAGTGGACTTGATAGTGGTTTTCATTTTCTTTTGCAATGCTTTTCATATTTTCCCGAGAAGAAGGGCTTTGGATCTGCTATATACTTTAAGGAGTTTCTTTCTTTTGTTGAAGAGTTTATTAATGGTAGTGGTCCACCATGAGTGTTTATTTTAAATTCTCCATGATACTTAGTTCTGATAGGGATTCAGATCACTATGCAACACAACTGGCTTGTCATTTGCAGTGAGACAGATGATTGGAGACAAAGCTAGAGATGAGGAAAGTGTCCAAGTGGGCATTTTTCCCAAAAAAACTGATTTGGGCAGTCTCGCAATGGTTTGAAGTCACAGATACACTGGTAGAATTAGTGCAGACTATGCAGAAGGACCAAATGATACAAGAGTTTGGACTGACAAAGGGGGTTGCAGTGGGAGAGGCTGTGAGTCAGGGTTCAGCTCTGAACCCACTGTTGTTCATACAGGTGATGGACTAAATTAACAAGTTGGATGGGACAGATCAGCAAAGCTGTTGTGTGCAAACGGGTACGTATCACTTCACCTAAAACTCATTTCACCTAAACTCATTTCACTGAGACCAAATTACCTAAAGTTCATTTCACCTAAAACTCATTTCATTGACAAGTAGTATTCTTTAGCAATTAAAAGGTATATCTCTTTTTCCCTACTGTAGTGTGATCCTGGTGTTAGTATATATATTAAGGGTGGGTGTGGGGGGGGTGTAGCCCCCCCCCCCCCACCTAGCTGGCTTTTACCAAATAATGTAAAACAAAACCAGACAACATAAAACCAAAGTAACTGGGGGCTTATGCCCCCAACACCCCCCAATGGGGGGGGGTGTCCCCCACACACCCCCTTAATATATATATATATATATATATATACTAACACCAGGATTGCACTACAGTGGGGAAAAGGACATATACCTTTGACTTGCCTTATTGTACTACTTTTCAGTGAAATGAGTTTTAGGTGAAATTAACTTTAGGTGATTTGGTTTCAGTGAAATGAGTTTATGTGAAATGAGTTTTAGGTGAAGTGATACGTACCCGTGCAAACGATGTGGCAAACAAGCACACCATGAACCAGAACTTTAGCAAATGACAGGGGAATGGAATGCAAAACGTAAGGCACATTGCATGAAATGAAGTAGAAACAAGACATGACCTTAAAAGAGGAAAATCAGAAGAAGCAGAAAATTGAGACAAAAGGGAAAATAGTGTATCAGGTTATCAGCTTCAAGTATGTGGGTGGGCTGGTTGAGGAGAAGGGTAGTCTGAATGAGAAGGTCAAAGCTAGCATCAGAGGGGCTGTAGCCAACTGTTACAGTATCAGGTGCAGCGTATGACAGAAGAACGCAAAATTATCTAAAAGTATGCTGTACAAAATAGTGGTGCAACTGGAAGTACTGTATGATACAGTGAAGGCAGAGCAAATGAGGAAGCTAGATGTGGTGGAGATGAAGTGCCTAAGCCAGGTTAATAAAATGCATGCTACGAGACAGATGAAGAAATGATGATAGCAGATCAGAAGCCAAAGTAGTTCCAATAGCAGGGAAGGTTGATGGCAGTGGTCTGGGCACATGTGCAGGAAACCAGAAGATGATTTGGTGAAAAAGGTTTGGGAGAGACAGAAAGGAGGTAGGTGGAATTGAGGACATCCAGCAATGGAATGGCTGTATTACATGGGAGAAGACGTGCGACAGTTAGACATGACTGTCAAAGAAGGTAGAAGAGTGACATTGAATTGAGAGAGGTGAACGCAGTTGATGTGACACCCCAACCCCATGGACAAAATGGGAAAAAGAGGCCTACTGATGATGATAGCTTGGTTCTAATGGGGACTATTAACTCTATGCATTTTTTTTTTCATTTTTCTAAATGGTTGTAGAATTCCTTACTGAAGCATTCTGATGTATTGAGGTCAAGGGTAGAATAGTCAAGGTGAATTTAATATCTTATCAAAGAGTAGGTTGTGATTGGCTTGCAGCAGTTAACATTGTTTTCACACAGCAAGAAGTTATCTGGTTCAATTCTGTGCTGGGGTACCTTCTGTGTAGAGTCTTCATGTCCTCCCTGCGTTCACATGGCTTTCCTCCTACATTTCAAAGACATGATCTGCAGCATTTCTCCCCCAGACCTCCACTGAAAATAGGCTCTGTCCTAGTTGGACTTTCTCGGTCAACAAATGTAATAATAAAAAAAAAAAAAAAAAAAATCATAACAAGCATATTATGTGTTTGAGAGATGAATGCCAAGCTCAAGAGGCAAATCTTGGCATCCATATTAAGAACACATAATTCTTCACTACGATCAGAGATCCAATCATAATTCTTTGTAGTACATGAAGATTTATCTTCTCCATGTACTACTAGATGGTCAAAAATTAGATTTACGGGAAAAAAAAAACATGATGTGTTGTACTGGCATTGAAAGCCAGTAAAGCAGTGGGGAAGTGGTTCATGTCCTTGCATATTCCCTAAAAGAAGCACTTGTAAAGAAACTACTGGGTGAACTTTATCAGATAGCTTTCCGAATCAGTAGTGAAACAAAGCTATTTCATGTCCTGCTATTGCTGTTTTCTTGTCTTATCTGTCTGCTTTTAGTTCAGACCCAACCTTAACAACACAATTAACTATAACACTATATGCATTATATATATTTATATATATATATATATATATATATATATATATATATATATATATATATGGATCTACTGCATTCTAACGAATTTCCATTTCAATGAAATGTAAATCTGCGAATGCATTTACACAAAAGTGCGTTTCAATGAAAACGCACTTCTGTGTAAATGCATAACATAAAAAAAAAATAAACACTTAAAACACTTTTATGCAGGGGGGGGCAAGCCCCCCTGCACCCCCCCCGCACCCCCTTACTTTAATATTTTCACTCTGAGATCACACTACAGTGGGGAAAAGGTAATGTTCCCTCATCCCCACTGTACTAAAATCTCAACAACAGTCCGCTTAGTTGTACATCAACACTAAACATTGATGTACAACTATGTTAACATGCAAACCACATGTTTTTCTCTATTTAAGTAATGTAGCTTTTTGTTTTACCTAGTTATTTACGTGAACGTGCGCTTTCGGTAAAACGCCCTTTCACGTAAATACACAAGACCATTTACGTTTCGGTGAAACGTAAATTCGTAAAAACACAATAGATCCATATACATATATATATATATATATATATATATATATATATATATATGTATATATATATATATATATATATATATATATATATATATATATATATATGGGTCCCCTACTATTTACCGAAACGCTGATTCGCCGACAAAGAAATCACCGACACCAAACGACCGACAACACAAAGTACCGACAACGCAAAACACCGAACACCATAACACCGACACGCTACACGTAAACAACACAGTACACTACAGGACATATCCACTAGCCCTAACCCAAACCCTAACCCTAAGGTCCGACACTACCGCACACTCTCCCTACCTGCACCCTAACCCTAACTCACTTACCCACCCCTAACCCCAAGCTCCGACACTACCGCACACTCTCCCTACCTGCACCCTAACCCTAACTCACTTACCCACCCCTAACCCCAAGCTCCGACACTACCGCACACTCACCTATCACACACCCTAACCCTACATCCCTCACTATTGCACACTTACCTGTCCGCTCCCTACTCCTAAATCCCTCACTATCGCATACTTACCAGGTCGCGCTTCCACATTCCCCTTGTCGGTCTTCCGGCTGTCGGGATTCCAGCGTGTCGGTCAACTGCGTTGTCGGTCGTTTGGTGTCGGTGATTTCTTTGTCGGCGAATCGGCGTTTCGGTAAATAGTAGGGGACCCATATATATATATATATATATATATATACATACACACACTATAGCAGCTCTGAAGTAGGATATAATTGTGTCATTTTTGACTGTAATCATGTTGCTGCATGCACTACATACTTATAGTCTTCAGATTCAGCAAAGTTGCTGGAGGGGTTTTTGGAAGTTTAAAAGAGAGGGTCACAAGTCTGTGGTTAGACGTCACTGCAGAGGAGATATGAGAGTTTGTCCTTAGGTATGTTTTTTGTGTTTTTTAACTATTTGGGACAGGCTATTAAATGCTATTTTTTTTATGAAAACTGTTGGTGTTACCTTTCCAGTTTCCATTTAGTTCTCCTAATACAATTGTACTCATAGTCATAAGTGAAATAAAAGAAATGTATGACTTGAGTGAAATATAAAATAAAGTTATGTGTATTTACCCTAAAAAGATTTGCAATGAAAGAAAGTTCGGGTATACATCACTGTTAGTATTGTTTTGTTAGGAATTCTTGTACAGTAGGGTATTTCTTTGATTAAGAGTATTAACTTGGTCTGTTGTCACAGAAGCAAATAAACACTTTCCTCATTTACCCATGGTTTATATAGATTCCTGTGACTGTTATATTCTTTTAACCATGATTAAATGTTTTAATCAGTTAGTTTCAGACAGGTTGCTACACTACCCGCCAGATTAATGACTTTTTTTTTTAAACAGCTTTATTGAGATAAATATTGTCAAATAAGCATTAATTAGAGATGTGTACATTTTTCAAAATGAGTGACATAACAAAATGAGAAAATTAAACAAAGATTTTAAACTATATACAATGACATTCTCCACAAGAATCAAATATTAATAAATAAGTGCATTAAAATAAGAAGATTATAAAAGAAGAGTAATGACTTTTGAAAGGAATACTTTCTATTGTTTTCCTGTAAATAAATGAAAGAAATTCTGGCCATAGTAATGTATTACAACTTGCATACACACACTCACATATATATGCACACACTCACTTTTAAGCATTGCAAACACTCCTACAATCATACTTATGCAATATTCACTGTATCATCATATTCAGTTAAATATCACTCAGCACTAGTTTCTGGTCTTTTTGCACACCTACTGTTCCCACCGAATAAGTCCTATTTTATAGGATACTTTGAATGGGAATGTGTATAAAAATATGAGGACACCAATGAAATGAGACAACATACCTAGCGAGACTAACCTGTGATATCTAGTGAACTAAACATGAGGTACTTGTATACAAGTCATACATAACATAGCAAACACAATGTACAGAACTTTACAATTACACTCTGAAAACAGAGCAAGAACGAGATTGTTAAGTATCTTTCTGACATCAGAAATGTGGTTAACAAGCTTTTGTAAAGCACCCCTAAATGTGGTTAAGATCAGGTTTTATGCTAAAAATTAATAGTGGACAGTGCCAGCCAGCAAAGAAGAACAGTAGAAGGTAAAACAGCTTTGAAAGCTGTTATATCTTTCACTGTACCACATTTATAAAGAAAAGGTGTGGCAGAACATAATGTGCAACAACTTTAAAGCTATTCTTTCTTCACAGGGATACTTAGGTTCTCCCTGCTGTTTACTTTTTTCCTGTAACTGGTAGTTTAGCTCCATGTACTACAAAAAATAATAACAGTCTTATCAGTTATAACCCTTATTATCTATTCTCAACATGGATGCTAAGATTCAACTCTTCAGCTTCACTCTTAAAGAACATTTCTTGGTGGAAATGTTGAGAACGCATAATAATTTAGAAACTGGTTGTTGCAACTTAGAATTAGAAATCCTGAGTCTGTTACTTTGTTTAAACACGGTTTAAATAGTTTCATGGAAGAAAGGGTATTTAACTTTAGATTTGGTAGTGGCAAGCTCTTTGAAGGCCTTTAAAGGCACTGAGTTGGTCTTCATATCATTGAATATACCACTGATCAGAGATCTGATCATAATACTCTTTTCATCATCTTTTTCATACACACCAAGCATATCATCTTCATCCCCCTCTTTCTGCAATGTACATGGTGGTTGGGTTGTCACATTGTCTGCTACCACCTTATTTGATTCAGTGCAACTCTCCTACCTTCATCGACAGCCACAACAGACTGTCATAGGTCTGTTTTCATGCGATCCATCCACCTCTTGACTGGCTGACTTGGCAGCCTTATCTCTTCTTGCCTTACTCCTGTCTCCTTATAATTTATTTTAATAAATCAGCTTCTTTTTTTCTTGCACATGAACATCTGTTCTCCGGTCTCTGTATATGTGTGTGTGTGTGTGTGTGTGTGTGTGTGTGTGTGTGTGTGTGTGTGTGTCTGTGTGTGTGTGTGTGTGTGTGTGTGTGTGTGTGTGTGTGTGTGTGTGTGTGTGTGTGTGTGTGTGTGTGTGTGTGTGTGTGTGTGTGTGTGTGTGTGTGTGTGTGTGTGTGTGTGTGTGTGTGTGTGTGTGTGTGTGTGTGTGTGTGTGTGTGTGTGTGTGTGTGTAATTGTTTAGTGGTAGTGTTAGGGAAAGGGTGTTTGCAGACCTAAAGTACAGGGCTGAGGTTAGCAGAAGGGGTAGGAATAGGGTTAGGGTTAGGGATAGTACACAACTGAAGTAGTTCAGGGATAACCTATCTTGACTGGTTTTCAATAGTACAGATTTTCTGCACTAGGACTGTCATAAATCACCTTCATTCAATTTGCGGTTTCCCAATTTTTCACCTTCTCTGCAACTAGTGCTACTTTGGCTTTAGCTCTGATGTCGTCATTTCTTCATCTGTCCTACCCTAATACCCATCTCAGGCATTTCATTTTAACCATCTCAAGCTTCCTTAACTATTCTGCCTTCATTGCTCAGGTTTCTGTACATACAAAAACTACTGGTCACCCAGCTGTTTTGTACACCTTACTTCTCACCTTCTTTGACATTCTTGGGTCACTTTGTACCACAACACTTTTTCCCATTGGCTGTAACATCTTTGATCTCTTTATTCAGATTTTCCCTCCTAGATACTTATGGTTCAAAGGTTCACATGTGAACCTTTTCCACTATTTTACCTTTTACTTCCTCTTTCAGCCTTTCTCTTTTCTCCTATTTGCTATCATGATCACTAATTTGTCTGTGCTCAGTTTCATACCATGTGTCTTTAGTTTTGCACTACAATCTGTCATCATTTGTTGAAGTTCCTGTGCATAAGAAGCATAGTTTCATACACGTTTACAATTATGTATTAAGGAGGCAAAGTAGGCACTTCTAAATTATGAAAGAGATGAAATGGAGACCATCAAACTGAACTTGTCACAGCAGAAGGGTTAGTAACATGAGAATCAGAACTAGGAAGGAAATCACATGAAAGTAACAGGCGAGTTAGTTATAGGTGAAAATGTAATAAAGTAAGGAGAGTAAGACAGTATAGTTATTGGTAATCTGGGACTAATATATGAAATAGAAGTCAGTATTAATGGGATAATGACCAAAGTGATAGAATAAACTTCACCACCAGAATGGATATGTTAGAATACTCTGAGATGTAGCTCACACATTACTAAATTAAATGAGTTTTTGAATGGCTTGTGTGAAAACTTGGGTGCTGCAACATTCATGCATTCAGTTCCTGAGGTTTGCAAGAAGAAAACAGACCTTGTGAAATTATTACCTTGTTGTTTATGTGCATGGAAACTTTGTGCTGAATGCCTTAGAACTGTAAAGGGTTAAGTGCCCTCACATCAAAAGAAAACAAAGGAGGCTAGATCAAAACAAAAGATTTATGGTAAATCTGGAGAAGATTGTATAAAGTAAAAGTAGCTGTCTTCTCCATCAGCCAACTTGTCTCTACTGGTCTCACTAATGAAGGTTCTTGAAATGCAAAAAATATTGACAAGTAAAATTTCAGGAACTGAAATCAAGCAAAAATGAAAAGGATTTACTTAAAACCGGGAAAAACTCAGGTCACAGAGAAAACACATAACAAATACAGGAAAAACGATAAACTTAATAGGGTAAAGTCAATGTTTACAACTGCCATGCACTTTTGTAATGGTTCTTACTCTTATCGTCAGGTGCATTTGACTTTCCATTAATTATATACATTGGGGCAATTAAAACATAATCACATAATTACTGCAGGTAACTACACTGCTATCATAATGCAGCTGCAGTGTGGCTACAGAATATAAGGAAAGCAGAGTCATGGTATAAAATTCAATGATCACAAAAACAGGTAACATTCTGTTCACTATTTGTGTTGACTGCTATTGATATCCCAAGGGTGTAATTTATATCCTGTCCAGATGATTGACTCTGGTCACACCAGATGCGCACATATGATCACAAACAACCTGGGGTAAGCCCAGATTCTGCACTAGAAACAGATATTAAACTCTATATCATGAAAAGTTTAGAGAAACAAATTCACTTCTAATGCTTTAAGTATCTTAAAGGAACTGAAGAGTCTGTCCCTTCTTGCTAAGTTTGTTGCAAATACTTGATAACAGGACTATAACACTGCCAAGTTCTGATAAGTGCAAATCTCAATTTGTTTAGTATTTCATAATAATAGAATATTCACATTCTTTAATGGATCCATGTTACAAATACTCCCCCTTTCCCCTTTTCATTCACTTCACGATTAAATGTCACTGTAATAAGGAAACCTGCATTTAAATAAAATCTGCTTCAGACTAAGAAAGATAGAACAACATCTGTGTCCTATTTCTCAGTACAATGGTTTCATCTATTTTCATTAGCTGAACACTAACCACATTGTTACTGTGAACAGAGGTGACCAGTAGGGCGGCTACAATCCACTTGACAGTGGAGCAGGGAGCACCATATGGAAGGACTAATGCATGTTAACAGGCATCAGGTCCTAAATTGAAAGAGTAATGGGCTTTCCAAGACAAAAGCTGAAATTCAGTACAAGATTCAGCATCAATTTATCAGTTGTAATTTCCACTCATTATAGCTGCTTTTAAAAATGATCTGAAAAGCTGCTGACAGGGAGGGGGGAAAGAGTTAAAAAACTAGTTCATTGAGAAAGTAATTTCCTTCTTGTCCATACTTCCTACACACACACAGACACACGCACCCACACACACACACACACACACACACACACACACACACACACACACACACACACACACACACACACACTATGATAGAAGGCTGCACGTTCCTTACACAACATTCCTGCAGTCATAGTTGAAATTATATTGCTGTATGGAAGTATGTAATTATAAAAATGGACCTATATCTTACAAATATAAGACACATTTGTTTGATTGATTTTTACAGTTGTTATGTGTAAAAAATGCTGTCAGACCTTATCAAGTAAGAATGCACTTCCTGCATGACATCAGAGGCTTTAATGAAAGGCAGTGATTTTAAAATCATTATTTTAGACTTATGAATAAGAGTGTGCCAATAGTAATAGGAACAGGTTGGAGTACTCCCTGATCCAGATGCAGTATTGACATACAAACTGGATGGATCAGAAGGATCAGATACAGGTCTCACAGGTATGACTTGATTCAATAAATCTACAGCTTGATAGTAATCATTAGCCAGTTGCATGAGTCCAGTCAGTCCACCATTTTATCACTTCCTGTAATGCGGCCTAGGTCTCTTGTAGTATCTGAGTACTCAGACACAACTGGCAGTGTTTTCAATATGGTTTTATGCTCAGGATGTCGCTTATTTAAAAAAAATCTGCTCCTGTTTTATCCATCTTTTGAAACATAAGTAAACACATGAATGACTAAAAAAGGCTCACTGAGGTTTTGGGATGTGAAGTGTTACAACAAGGAGAGCTTAATTCTAACTGCAAGATCCCTCCATGCCTGAGGGGTAAGCAGATTACAAATGGTGCTGCAGGCTTTCGGTTGGGTTTTTACTTTGCTAATTAGAAGATGAGTAGTGTGATCTATGTAACTGAAGTTAGGGTCCAAAAGATGAAAACCTTTGTTTTCTTTCTCTGTATCATTCAGGCTACTAACAGGTGACCCCTGCCTCATGTTCTGTCAAACAAATAACACATTCAGAAGTCCAATGGTATCAAACATGTCTGCTCAATGGACTTCAATTTCTTCTGCAAGATTACCAGAACTTGCTGGAGGGATAATTATGTATCATAGAAAATACAACTTTTTTGGAACCACATAAAGCAGAATATTTCTCTTACTCTATTCAAATGTAACTTATATACCTGGATGGGTGGCCGCAAATCCATCCCAATGGCCCTAATAGAAAGTGGAAAAATGTAAATAGCCAACATATACTTGTATAATCCATCTTGGGAGATTCATATTACAAAATATAAGGGCTATGAATTACTATGGGAGTGTAGGGCTAGGCTTCCTAAGATTCTCACAAATCAATAGCCTAGTAAGTACTTATGAAGCAATGATGCTATACTACATCTCATGGGTCTTTGGGAGATCTCTGAATCGAATGGTATAAGGGGCTGAATTTTACAGAGCAATTGTTGAGTGACAGAAAGTATGAATGTGGTTTTAGAAGTTATGAGTGAGACAGCGTTAACCTTGAACCAGTTACAGAGTATATTAAGGTTATTCTGCAGGATTAACTAGTTACGATCAGTGGATGGGCTTATCTGTGTAAAACGTTGTTGTCCACATCCAGAGTTACTGCAGTGAGACCAGTTGATGAGGTAATGTCACTGATGGCCAGGGTGAATATTGGATCAAATATTGACCCTTGTGGCATACCAGAGCAGAATATTATGTCATTAGAGAAGAAGTCATCTGCCATTTCATTTATGTATTTAACATTTGTTTACAGGGAAAGTCCAACTGAGACAGAGTACATTTTCAGCAGAGGCCTGGGGAGAAATGCTCGAGACACATGTCTTTGGGATGTGGGGGGAAACTGGACCACCTGGAGGAAACCCATGCAAATGCAGGGAGGGCATGCAGACTCTGCATAGAAGGCAAGCCAGCTGAGAATTCAGCCGGAGAACCTCTTGCTGTGAAGCAGCAATGCTAACTTCTGCACCACTATACCGCCTAACATATAGGCCACCATGATTTTGAAGGTTCTGCACCAAAGGCAGTTGTTGAACCATGTCTACACATTGTGGCTGACATTAAACTGGTTAATTTGGTTAGGTTATTAGGTGGTCTGCATTCTAAAGACTTTAGTTAGATTAAGAAATACGCTTCCTGTCAGATGCCCTTTTGCCATGGCAAGGAAGATTTTGTCAGTGAGGGTATATATCACAGTAAGTGTGTTATAACCTGGTCTAAAGCCATTCTCTGAGTCTGTTAGCAGACCATACTTGTTTATGTGTTCAAAGAGCTGGATGAATACAAATTTTGTAAATATTTTTGATACTGGGTAGAGAATGAAACTTGATCTATAGTCTTATGTGGTGCTAGTGTTTGGTTCAGCAGTGCTGTCAACACCTCCAGGTACTGTGTAGTGATCTACATGATGCACATCATTAGATCACTGTTGTAGTAGCCAAGGCCAAATGGAATGTCCTGCCAAGGACTGGACTAGCTGGACACCTTACAAAGCCTTAGGGCACCTTCAGTGCAACTAGCCACTGTACATCTCAAGGAGACCAGTACACAACCAGTGGCTAAGGCACCAAACCTTCAGAACTTTCTTGCCATTGAAATGTGCTCTTCTTTACGGGCTTTGAGTGATCAGCAGTTGGCTGGCTCTTCACCAAGACTGGGCAGATAAGTACCCCATTGGGGAATACCTTCCGCTTCATAATTTTTAGTTAACAAAAAGTTATTTGCTGTCAAAAAAATCTGCTAAAGAATAGAATTCATGTTTTTACTAGTTGTCACTAAAAATGTTGCCTCAAATCTATCATTTTTGTTCATGGTTAAATATGTTTCAGATAAGTGATTTTTCTGAGAAAAGATTTTACTTTTTCATCAAACCTTATGTCAAAGGGTTATGACTTCTGGTTTTGGGGTTTGTCATAAAAAAAAAAAAAAAAAAAAAAAAAAAAAAAAAAAATTTACCTCAGAATGTATTTTTCCTGTGAGGTCATTTCACTAAATATCCTAAGCTTTGCTACCACCTTGTTAGACATCTTATTTGATAGACAAATGGTCATAGTTCCCTGTGGGGAGTCTGTTGTTATTTATCATATTTTGCAAGGAAATGTGTTAATTTATAGACTAGGAGTTTATATTATAGACTAGGACTAGTGTTGTTGGTTGTTGTCACTAAGAAGTTTACCTCAGATCTTAGTTTTGTGTTATGAGGTAACATCTACTCTTCAAGGATCCACTATACACTTGTCAGACTATTTTTTTCTGTAGACAGGTTATAATGGATCCCTGTGGGGATTCTCCTATAATTTATCATTTGTTTGTGAGGTATAATGTTACTTTTCTGTCAAAATGTGTTGTAACGGACTGAGGCTAGTGTATTTGGTGGTTGGTGTTAAAAGATTTTACCTAACACCTTAACTTTTCTGTCAGGAGATAAGACCAACTCTTCAAAGCTCTGGTAAACACTTGTGAGACACCTTTTGTGGCATGGACATGGACCTGGGTCCCAATAACATAATTGTTCTCTACCTGAACAACAAGATCAGAAAAGTTATTTTGGGGGATTCTATCTTGACTCAGATTTCCCCTTTGCCTCAGCTGATGATATGTGACTCTGCCATGGCCATCTGTTGTTCTGTGTGCTGCTCATCACTTTCCCTTGGTCCATCTGGTGTTGCTCCTTGGGAAGCCATTAAAGACTGGAAGGTGGGCACTACCTCTGTGGCTGCTCAGCTGTCGTTGTCAGGTAAGGGAGAACCACTCTAACCAGCATCGGCTAGGGGAACAAGTGATGCTCCTTCGCTAAGCCACTCTAAGGAACTTCATTACTAGGGAATGGGCAATATTTTATGCCTCTCATTTTCTGGGAGAAAGAAAACCTAAGGTTAGACATTTATTTTATTCTAGAGCAGATAAGGAGGTTTGGCTGGGCTTTGCTAAAGGTTTGTTTATTGCCTTTCAGTTTTTACATGCTGATCCTTCTCATTAAAAAGGAAAAGATTCCCTCTCTTTCTCTCTCAGAATCTGATTCTCAGTGTGATTGACAGGATTCAGACTTAGACTGTTTCTTAGATTCTCACTGCACAGTATAGGGAGTCTGACTCTGAGGAAAGTTATTCTTCAGATTCTTTTCCTGAAGAGTTGTATTTGTATGATACTACTGCTATAATGAAGGATTTTTTAAGTGTGAAAAAAAAACAGAATTCCAGCAAAGATATTGTGATTTGTTATAGACAGACTTTCCTCAACCTGCAGTTTTCCTCCTGTGTTACAAGCCTTAGATGATGCTTTCTTTGCATCCAGCATTCACGTAACAGACAGCTATCTGCTACCAGAAAGTCTGGTAAATTATATAATTATATTTTGTGCCCCAGTCTCACAAATTCCCTTTTTGAACCCAGATCAGATCCTGCAGTAATTTCTCTGTCAAGTCTATCTCCTGCCAGACTTCTTATGACAGCGAGCCTTATTCCTTCTGCCAATCTGGAAAATGTCTGGATAGTTTGGGAAGAAAGTTAAGGGTTCAGGATAGTGAATTGTCAGGCTTCCATATCTAAGTTTCTTCTGACTTTCTTTGACAATATAAGAAAGGCAATGATTGACCTCCCAAGAGAGGCATCTCTGAATCTATCATTATCCTCTGTGTCTCAGGCAATTAAACACTCTCTAAAATGTGTTTATGACACTGCTGGTGCTGCTTCTACAGCAGCTAACACTGGATGAGTGATAAGAAGATTTGCCTGCTGAGGTCTTTAAAAGGTTGGAAGAAAGGGGAAAAGTAAATTCATGATGTAACCTGGATTTTTCAACCATCCTTCACCTCTGTGGCTCTGCTCGACAGTGGCACAGGAAAATAATTTTCTTGGGTGGCAAAAGCCAGGGTACCTTTTTGGCTGGGCTTGTATAGGCCCCAGGGCCGATAGCCTAGTACCTACCTATGAACCTACCTATGAACCTATGAACCTTGTCAAAATATAATACAAACATTTCTTCCATTTCAGGTTCCTTTTTCAGGAAAGGTTCACTGCAAGGTGTAGGCAAAAGGCAAAAACAAAATGCAAAAAGCAGTGGTAGTGATGTTCAAAGAAGCAAGGAATGTCCTGTCAAAACAAAGGAAAGTGTAAGAAAATACACTGTCTATATATCTCTTGCTGTGCTTTCCCTTCCCACCCTGGCAATGCCAACAAGCTTTCCTAAGTTCACTTTTCTTTGTGGCACCAGATAAGTTCAGACACGAGGGTTCTGAAAATCATTCAAAAAGGCCGCAGCTGACCATGGGATTCCCTTCCTCCCTTTCAATGGATTCCACTTCATCCATGCAATCAAATCTCCTTGTTCCCTCCTGTTCTAGATCAGATGCTGTATTTGGGGGTTATAAAATATCTTCCCTCAGGACTAAGAGGGAAAGGATTTTATTCAAGGACCTTTCTGGTGCCAAAGAAAGAAGAAACTTTGAGACATGTCCTAAACCTTTATTTTTAAAGCTTTGCATCATGTTCCAATTCTCAAGGCATTTGGGCACTTTTTACATTTTGTACAGTTTTTCTGTGTCTACTAGTAAGATATCATATATGTAAGTAAAAATATTTTCTAGTTAGTGCCAGTCCAAGACCAAGATGCTTTTGAGGCTAAGACTCCTTAGTTATGCAGTATTTATAGAGTCATAGTTTGTTACTAGGCTAATGAACTGGGGGGGCTTTCTAAGCCAACCAAGTTTTCCCAAAAGAATAATGATGTCCTGTATCCAAATAGGTACCAGGCCTGGTGTAAATTTCCTGTTCCCCATCCAGTGGTCTAGTTTGTGCTTAAATTGTTTAATAGATGAACTCAGCTTCACTTGACTGGGAAGCCTGTTCCATAGAAGTAGCAGTCTCTGGGACACATATCTGTCTCTCCAGCATGTTCTGTTTAAGTCATAGACAAAATCCTTGTATTTCTAATACTGTTTGATTTATGAATATGCGGGAGATTCATGAGTATGGGGTTTATGGATGCCTTGTAAGCCAGGCATAGATCATCCCTCAATAATCTATAGGAGACTGAGCAGAGGGAAAGGGCTTTAAGGCACTCTGCATAAGGCAGGTTTATTATGCCTTGTATTATTTTTGTAAGGAACCTCTGAGGTCACTCTAATTGTTGCATATGCCTGGTCATGTACATGCTGAAGGGAGCATTGTACTCTATGACTGGTCTGAGTACAGTGGGATAGTGACCTCTTTGGACCTAGATGCCATGCCCTTACTTATAAGTTTTGCAACATAAAAGGATTTCCTCACTACTGTGGCCACTTCTGTACCCAGATCCCTGACCACTGGGTCGACTCTTAGGGGCATATTATCAACATAATAATAAGCCAGGATGGTTGACTTCCCAAAAGGTACAATTATGCATTTCTTAACACTGAGTTTAAGACCACGAGTTTGATATCATTTGTTAGTCAGAGATAGGCCTTCATGATAAATGCTAGTGTCTGCAGGAGAATCAATGCTTACCCCCAGCTTGCAATCATCTGCAAACTTAATCAGCCGTAAACCTTCAGTGTTTGCTTCCACTTCACAAAAATAGATGCCAAAAAGCAGGGGGACCAGTACAGAGCCTTGAGGGACTCCACTAATGACTGACCTCTTGATGTAGGTGGCCTCACCTAGTTTGACCTCTTGATTCCTATCAGTTGGCTATCAATGGGTGATAAAAAGATTTATTCCTACTTTAGTGAGTTTCTGTATAATGCCTGAGTGGGGTGTGGTATCAAAATCTTGGGCCAGGTTGAGGTAAGCTGTGTGCACAGTCTTGCCCTCATCCACTGCTTTGGTGAATCTGTTAAATACGCCCACCAGATTTAATAGGTATTCCATTAACAAAGCAACGTTTTCAGGTTACTCATGTCCTCATTCATCATGTCCATGATGATTCTTTCCATACCCCAACATATGAGGCTCCTCAGACTTATGGGTCTGTAGTTACCCAGATCAGTGGTTGGACATCCTTTGTGCAGGACCATCTTCCATTCCTTGGGCACAAAACCTAACTGTAGGCTCCAGCTGAAAAGTGATTCATATGGACCAGACAGGTCATGTTGCATGCTATTTTGGAAGCATCCTGGAATTTTATCGGGGCCTTGGAAAGTTCATTGAAGACCTGTTCCCTAGTAATGGTTGGGGCATTGTGGTATGCAGTATTTCCTTTGGACTATCATGGAGGGAGTGAAGGGGCAAATGTGAGCTGAACTCTATCAGCCAAAAGGTTAGCAATGCCCTATGGTTCAGTGTAGGTAATGCCATTTACACTAAGTTCTGTTCATTGTTGCATATATTCCTTGAGGTTTCAGCCATAGCTGCAGAAAACTTTGTGATTGTCCTTTGGCTAAGAAGCTATTTTTTCTTGAAATCTAGGCTTTGAAGTATTACTTAACCTTCTTAGCTGCCTGTTTAGATTTGTCAGGTTTTTAAGTATGTTAGGCGTTTTTCTTCCTGTGCTTGGCCAAGACCTTTTTTCCTTTTGTTGTAGAACTGATTGATATTGTGATTACAGCAGGAAGGCTTACCTTTTGAGTTTGTTTTACTTTTAATACGAGGGGGCACAGCTCACTCTATACAGCTACCAGTATGGCTGTCCAGGGATTTTCTAAATTGCTATGGTGGTTACTGGGTTTGGGGTGTTTAGAATTTAGCCAGGCTGCTGCTTAGTAGGTAGAGATTAGCTTTCGCATAGTTCCAAAAGGTTTTTGGCTTCTCTGTGTCCATGGATTTAATTTTTATTTCAAGGAATACTGCCTTATGGTCAGATCTGACAAGTAAGGATATTTCACTGGGTGATAAACATTACTTCCCCATTTCTGTGAGCACAAGGTCAAGGATATTTGTACCCCTGGTAGGAAAATGGACCAACTGTTCCAGGATGTTGGCATTAATGATGTTTGGCAATCACTTGGCTTCTGCATTAGAAGTGGCGTAGAATTCCTAATCTATAGAGGAGTAGCTGAGATCCCCCCATTAAGATTACATTAGATTGAACAGTGAGGGACTCTAGTACATTGTGATAGGTAGTATGTGTGTCCTGGGACATGAAGGGAAACCTATAGCCTTCCAAGATATGATACAAGACCCTGTTTATGGTTATTTGCACATGTATGATGTCCAGTAGGTCATATATTTTAACCAGTCTGGATGTGAGGTCATTTTTTATATAGACTGAAGCTCCTCCACCGTTAGTTTCCTCCTGTGCAGTAGTTGGTCTAAAGGTGTGAAAGGCATTATAATCTTGAACTGCCAGTGTACTCTCCGTGACTTAGGTTCATAGGTTGGTACTAGGCTATCAGCCCTAGGGCCTGTTCAAGCCTAGCCATAACAATTCCTTTAAACCATGTCTCCATTACTACGCAGATGAGAGGAAGGGAGTGGAATTTCTTGTTAAGACTTCTGCCCTTGAGCAGTACCACCTTCAGATATTCCTTCTCAGGTTCAGTTAAGTAAGGAGGTTTATCAGTTTGATATTGCCTAAAATGGGCGCTATGGAATGCAAAAGGTGTTTGTCAGTATCCAAAAACCTAGAGGGGATAAGTGCAGACCATCCCTGGCAAAGCAGCGTGGTCTGTCAGCCATGTCCTCCCAGGCGATCAAATATTGTACCATCTGGCATTGACACCAGAAGTTAAGTCAATTGCTAAAATCAATCATTTTCTGTTGGTAACATGGCATCATCCTTGGAGAAGGTAGTCTGCTGCTCACTGCTAGACTCTTACTGGCCTGAGATGCATAATCAGTGAGCTCAATCATGACTTGTTTCATATAGTCAAGGGAGGTACATCTCAGGTGATTAACACCCACATGGACTATAACAGAGTCATGCTGGTGTCTGTGGTTCAATAACCTGAGTGCCTGTGCAACTTCATGGATGCTGTCCCTGGCAAGGCAGCTAACTGTGACTCTCTCCTTACTCAATCTGATGAGGGGGACATCGGTGTGCCTCACTATAAAATCACCAATGACTAGGAAATTTGTTTGTGTGCTGGTTTGCCTTAAGGGTTTAGCAGTAGAGGCATTGAATACAGTGTTACTATGTGTAGCTGTGGGTGGTGTTTTAACGGAATGTTTATAATAAGGCTGAGGACCCTTTTTTTATTGTGCTGTGCAGGAGGTCTTAGTGTTTTAGCAAGGTTACCTGTAACTGCCACAGTATGAATAGTTTCATTTGTAGGGTCTTTACCCTGTGCGGTAGGCATGGTGCAAGTGTCACTGACAATTTGTGTGAGCGATTATGCTCTTGCCTTTCTTATTCTTTTATGATGGTTCACCTTTAGGCCATCTCTGCTTGTCTGTCCTTTTATCCCTTTTTTTCTACCCTATCTTAACGGAAACAGTTTTTTGGTACCAGATTCCAAACCACTCTGTCTTCATACATTCTTGCAGGCATTCATGTGTCACAACATTTTTTCACATTAATTTGCAAAAAACTTGATACATTACATTCTTTACTTCTGTCCTAACACACATTTATGTCATCATCAACCACAGGATTGTGTCTGTGGATGTGTGCTGCATGTTAGCCAGAACACAACTGTACTGCACACATTTGACAGTGCTATGATTTTTCTGGTTGGAAGGTCAGTCCTGAACACCTCACAAATGACAAGTCTTAAGTAGTATTGCCTTTCACAGGACCAGTCTTATCCAGTCTTGTAATTATGACAAAGTTGAATTGTATGTAAATACATTACAGTTTCAGAACTCAGGCTAACTTTCAAAATATGTCCTGCGTCAGCTATTTGGCAAACTGTTTAGTCCGACTTACCTGATTGCAAGTCTTTCTGATGTTACCAGCAATGTTATAGAAGAAGAAAATGTTATTCTAGGGGGAAACATGTCTGAGACAGGGGTTTTCACTTGCCTTTTGTGACAGTAGAACCTATAGGTGGTATGGTGGTGCACTCCAGAGGGATGCCTTTCACTGGCGATAGGACAGGCAGCAAGTATGGTGCAATATCTTCTGAAACATGTCCGATTTCAGTTGTTTGACAAAGTATCACACTATAGTTTTTTTCATTAAGAAAATGCATTGCTAATAACTGCAACTACTTTTACAAATCATTGTATTTTAAACTTTCACAGCCATGTTAAACTTGTAAATATCCACATTTGTGACCAAATGTCCTGTTTCGCTGATGGTTATGATAATACGTTAGTACCATTTTTTTTTCATATCCCTCGATCTAGAAGGCAGGTGGCTCCTTCTTGGGATCTTATTTTTGTACAGGAAAAAACTTACAATGTTTCCTTTTGAACCTGCTCATGTAAGAATATTTGATATTCTTGTTTTGGAAGTCAGCATTACTTATTGGTCTGACTTCTGAAAAATGAATATCTGAATTAAGTTACCCCTATCTTGTCTTTCACAGACATAAGCTAACACTTTGAACAAATCCTTACTTTATACCTACGGTTGTTTCAGAGTTTAAGCTGAGCCAGACAATTCATGTCCCTATTTTCTTTTCAGAACCAAAAAAAAAAAAATGAAAAAGACAGATTTTTTATATACTCTGGATTTTCATCGGCAACTCAGATGCAACATTGACAGGGCAAAACAAGAAAAAAAACCATCAGGACTTCTAATCAGCTGTTTATTTCCTACAAAAGTAAATAAAAATGGACAATCAGTGTCAAAACAGATCATTTTTGTATGGTTGTCTCATGCTCTTGTATTTTTTTGTTTTCACACTATAACAAGACACTTCAAGGCAAAGTCTGGGGCCACTCTACCTGGGCTATGGCTACTTCTGCAGTATTTTGAAATGGAGTGCACAGCAGAACTATACTAGAGATGGCAACATGATCCCCTGTAAACAAAAGTTAAGGAAAGTCATGGAAAGTAAAGTATGATTGCATCCCATGTGACAATCAGTTGCTCTTCTCAGATATTGTTTTTATACAATTAGAAAGTGGTGCTGCGGTAGCGTTGTCGCCTCACAGTAAGACGCTGTCCGTCTCGATTCTCAGATAGAGCGTCTTCTGCGTGGAGACATGCGTGAATGGGCGTACCTTTGTTGAAGGTTGTGCATCAGGGCTAGTAACTCGGCACGTAAATCTCAACTACCAATCATTAGCGGACCGGAGTTCTGCTGTGGCTACCCCTAACCTGGAAAAGCCGAAAGACACAAACAAGAAAGGATTATGTGCCAACATTCTTGTCTAATCAACTATTTTCATATATTATTCCATTTCAGCCTCATAATTTATCTAAAGGTGACATCAGCTCATTTTCTGCAGCTCTATCAGTTGTCTAGCAACGACAGCTGACTTTCAATATTTTTTATTGTCTCTGGTAAGAGCATTGCTTTCTACATTTCAATGTCTTCCTTAGATTTTTCTTGATGGCTATCTCTCGCACAACATTTGAACTTACATTTGAATATTAGGCTTCTTCTGTAGCATTTTGGAAATGGATGCACTCCAGAAATACTCTAGAGGCAGCAACTTGGTCCTCTGTAAACAAACGTTATGGAAAGTCATGGAAATAAACTATGAATGTATCCCATATGAAAATCAGTAGCTCCTGTCAGATATTGTTTTTATAGAATTAAAAAAAATGTGTCAATATTTTGTCTAATCACTTATTTTCATATATTTTTCAATTTCAGACTCAAAATTTATCTAAAGGTGACCAACACATTTTCTGTGACTTTATCAGCTGTCTTACAAAGACAGTATCTTGACTTTCTACATTATTGATTGTCTGTGATAAGAGCATTAGTTTCCACTTTCAATGTCTTCCTTAGATTTTTGTTGATGGCCATCTTTCATACAACATTTTAATTTACATTTTAATGTTAGGTTTGAAAGAGATGCTTTTAAATGTTTTTCTTCATAACCACAGGAAATTTATTTCCAAGATATATTTTATAGTTGAGGTTTAAACTTGGTCAATTGTACTAAGCACTACAAACTAGATTCCTTCTCTGGGTCCAGAGCAGACTTTGCTAGGACTAATCTGCAGGGGCTCCTGGACACTGATCCTTCTTCATCCTCTCCATCTAAAATAACTTAGGCTAGTGCAACCGTGATCTATGAAGCTGTATATGTAAAGTTATCATAACAGTAGATGTTCGAGCAGATCACTGTCACAGTAGCTACACTGTTCTCTCATCCTCTTTTTTATTATTATTATTCGTCTGTGGCAGGATTCTAGCCTACTTTTTCTAATGCTAGAAAGCTCTTAAGTTTTGGTGCCCTAACCACTGATTTTATATTCCTTTCTTTCGGCTGTACAATGGCTAGGGCATATGGAAGGTGTCTAAAGCTTTGGAAGCTCACTGGATGGTCCAGCCTTTGGCTGGACATAGGTTCATAGGTTGGTACTAGGCTATCGGCCCTAGGGCCTATACAAGCATAGCCATAACAATTCCCTGGATATTTCTTCCCGCAATATTTACTTCCCTGGACCCCTGTCTAGCAGGGCGACTATAGCTTTGGCTACTGCAATACTGATCTATTGAAACATCTACTCTTATGGCAATGTTACTTACACAAAACTACTTTTTCTAGAGAGGACACACTATCCTCACTCTCTTGACTCTCATAAATTCTATACATTTAAATAAAATTATAAGCCATATGGTGTGGTCACTCGAATGTTAAAATTGGGGAATTATCATTCTCCAACTCCTTGCATCTCCATGCAAAGTGGAGAGCTCTCTCTCACATACATTAATAAAAGTGTCTAAAACAGCCTTGTATTGAGGTACAAACACACTAGGTTTTCCAAACAGGGAAAGCTCAGTATCCAGAGAATTTTTATACATATTTTCTAACATTACTTCCTTGCCAAACAATCTAAGGCTCAAAAGAATATTGTCTATTTTTGATTTAACAGCCAGAACAAACTTTAAACCTTTATTCAAAACTTTAACATGTTTCAGTCAAGTAAAAACTTGTTAAGTTAAAAATTAATGTCTCTTCACAGGCTAATGTCAACGTTTTACTCTTCTCTCTTCCAAGGGATGTCTCCCCCTCTTTCTCCCTCGGCTTAGAGACCTCATCTCTTTCCCCTTCCATACCTCCCTCACTTGGAGGGGTAGTGAGGGAAAAAACATTTTAGAAACAGTATTAGAAACAGTAGCTGTCAGTCTCACTCCAGCACCTGCCATTCCAGGATATTAATTCTGCTGTTGTTCTTTTACAGAGGTAGCTACCACTGTTATAGTCTCTCTCACAGAAATGTGAGAGTTTCCAGGGTGAGTCTGAACTTCGCTATGCAACTCAGTTTGTAGATTGTTTTCTGAATGCTCATTCACCCATGCAGATGTTTGTCTCCTCACCCCTTCAGGTACAGGCTTTATCCATGCAAATATTTCCCCTTTACAAAAGTCAGTATAGTCGTTTTGTAGTTTTTCTCAACTTTTGTTGTTCTATCTTATTATCAAAAACAAGACACTTTTAGATAAATGTCATTCATTTTGTCAACATGAAAATCAGTAGTAAAAGTACCTTCTATTTCCTGTTGCTTCCGCTCAAATACCTTAAGGCAGAGCTCCTTGTTGGCACTCTTCAAGAGAAATCTGGATGAGTGGATGGGAAACAGGAAATTCACCCTGGGAATCACTTCTATGGCCCTGCTTGACAGGGGTGCAGGTAACTAAACCACCTGGGAGGGAGTGCTAGAGCACACAATTTATGGCTAGGCTTAATTATGCCCTAGGACCAATAGCTGAGTACCTACCTATGAACCTATGTAATCAATCAGCTCTTGTTCCCTTAGTTCAAAATACTTAATCAGAAGCTTCTTATACCTAAAGCTTGTTTCTAGGTTCAGTTTCTGCCATTTTTTCAGTAGATTTGGATATGCTCGCCCCTGTGTAGGCATAACTAAAATCTGTAGACTTCTAGGAACAATCATATAGTGAAGGCATGCCTCCAAATGGAGGCATCACCAGTGAAATCTCTTTAATTAATACAGACTGTTCTCAAGTTCTCTGATGCTGTGTATAAAAGCACTGTGATCCAAATGCTCCTCAGGGCTACGATTAGTTTCTGTATTTAAGTCAAGGCACAACAGGGGATTCACACTGAGATGTAATAAGCTCTAATTCATGCCCTTCTTAGCCATGCACTGGGAAGTATTCAATAGCTCAATACCATTAGTGTTACTCACAGAGTCCAATCCAATGGTCTCATTCATGCCATTGGTCCCCGGTCGATAATCCAACTCAACTGGTGTGCCAGATAACCCTTCTGCCATGTGTGGTTCTGTTTCTAAGCAAAGAAGAACAAAAGGCAAAAATAGGAAGCCTCTCACTGAAGAACTGTGTAACACAAAATATCCAAGCAACAGAATAATTACCACAGTCACCACGGCCAGGGTAACAAAGTATACGACACCAGTAAAATGGAAGATTTTCTTTACTTGGATAAGCACTTTCAGATCTCCTGATCTTTCATCAGATCCATATAAAACAAGTCAGTTAGAAAACTTTTAAATACTGAAACATATCCAATCAATTCAGTGACACACCCTCACTATCAAAATTTCACACACGCCTCCTGATCCTTCTCCCCTTCAGAGCAAGTTTAATTGGTAAGTAGGCATTGAGACTTGGAGATTTGTATGCCTGCAGTCTGTCTATCCAGCACATTTCTACTTTCTCTACTAAATTGTTAACATCTCCCCATCTCTTGTTGTTACCTATACTCTGTATCACCCTAAAATAAAAAGAATGTCCTTCGTTCTCTTTAATATGCTTAAAAAGGGTTTTTTTTTACATCCTGCTGCCTAATGTCACTCAAATGTTTAGCCACCATCTCCTTTAGCTGTCTTTGTTGTTTTACCCACATAACAGGCGTCACAGAGGCCACAAGTAGCCATATATGTTCCTACTAGTACAATCTGCATACCCATCAAAATAATATTCTTTCCTCTGTTGTGTATGTAAAAAGACATTCTAGCTTATCAGTGGGAGTGGTAAGCACTAGGTAGTCTGTCTACCACAAGAGTAGTTTCTGGCCCAGAAATTGTAGTTTATTGGCCGTTTGGGCAGTTTTTCCATGTCTTTCAACCTTCTGGTTTAAAAGCCCATGTTTGCGCTTGTTTCCCACCTTTCCTGTAACTAGTCTAGTCCAGATACAGATTTGCTGTATCCAGGACTGATTGTAAGCTTCTGAGCCCCCCAAGCCTTTCTGTGTTGGAGGGAAGCATTCTAGCTTATCAGTGGGAGTGGTAAGTACTAGTTAGCCTATTTACCACAAGATCCAGGTACAGATTCTTAGTTTTAGCACTTGAATTTGCTTATTCATGCTCAGCACTTGTTCAGAACTTTTTGTTAGCACTAAATAAGCTACAAAACAGCACTCAACCTTTCTCTTTACCTACAGGAAAACATTTTTTGTACTTACTTTCCTCACTTGCTTAGAGAAAAACAGCTCTTATACTCACTTTCCTCACTTGTCTAGAGGAAAGTAATTTTTTATTCAGGCATGTCCAAGGGTCAGCTCCCAGTGTTCTCTCCTGTCTATCTGATGAATCTGGGCATCTTAGGGCAATGTAGCAATTGCCTCATGTACACAGACAACCCTCGCCTCCTACCACCCAACACCACAACCTGTGAGAGATGCACTTATCTAGCCAAACTGGAGGTAAAGCTCTCTCCAACAAAGACTGAACTTGACATTCAAGAGGAGAAGGTAAACACTTGCACCACACCACACTTATCACATAGTCCCACTAAACCTACACCACCAAAATCCACACAAAAACATTTTTGGAGGCACTCAATAATAATCTGCTCAAGTAACAGAGACCTCCAAAGCAGAAATGCAAGCAAGCTCCACCCCCAACACAACCCAAATGACACATAGCCCACAGACTCAGTGTGCCAATAAACCATAGCCCATAAGGCAAAACAACGTACCCAACACACTAGTCATAGGTGACTCTATAGTCAGGCACACTGATGTCCCACTCACCAGGCTAAACAAGAAGAAGGTTACTGTCAGCTGCCTGTCAGGTGCCAGGATCTGCCACATAACCCACGCACTCAGGGCACTCCACAACAAGTACAAATATGACTCTGTCATTGTCCATGTTGGTGTGAACAACCTGAGACATACCTCCCTGGACTACATGAAAAGATACATGGAAGAGCTCTCCAATCTTGTAGCCCAAGGAGATTTGACCCTAGCTCTGAGTAGCATCCTGCCATCACCCAGAATGATACCGCAGTACAAGGACAAAATGATTGACTTCAACAATTGGGTAAGCTTTTGGTGTCATTCTAAAAGGATCCAGTATCTGTCTGCCTGGGACGACATGGTCGACAGATCATGATGCTTTGCCAGAGATGGCCTGCACCTGTCGCACCTGGGATTCTGGATACTGGCTAAGGGTCTTGCTGCCCCTATAGTGCCTTTTTTAGGCAAGGTTCAAATGACAAATTCATCACCATAACAGGAACAGGCAAGCAAAAACTGAGGGTAATGCTACTCAGTGCTAGAAGTCTAAATCTCAAAATGCACTCACTCGAGGCATTCCTTAAAATGGAGAACACTGATATCTGTGCAGTGACTGAGACCTGATTCAAGGCTCTAGAGAGCACCCCTGCATTACCAGGCTATAACTCATAAAACACTTTTCGGCCATCTAACCTGGACAAGAACACCAAAGGTGGAGGTGTGTCCATATTCATTAAGGATATCCACACCTACATGCTAGTTGCACAGCATAATGCATCCGAGGTTATCCAAGTGCAACTAACTCTGGGCAAAACTGCATTCCAAATTGTAGCTTGTTACATATCCCCCAACATGCCCCAGGATTCCCACTCCTCTTTTCTTGATATACTGGAAAATATTAGGGCTCAACCAAACACCCTAACAATGGGCAATTTCAACTATCCCACCATTAACTGGGAAAACTACTCATGTACCAACTCCTTTGCTAAACGCTTTCTAGAATTCATAAATTACAATGCCCTGGATCAAATTATCCACACCCCCACCAGGGGCAACAATATTCTAGACCTAGTCATTACCAACATGAGTGACCGGTGTTCCACACCTGAAGTCAACTCCTCGTTGGTCAGATCTGACCATAAGCTAATTACCCTAGATATCCACATCCTGCCCCCACCCACCATTAAGGAAACAACAGTAAAAAATTTCTCCGAAGCCAACTTCGTGCTTCTTAAGACAGAAGTGGTGAACTTCATGTCACCCATGCAGATGGACAATACAGTTATGACTGCTGAATCCTATACAAATGCACTCTATAAGCACTTACACAAGTGCATGGATCGTAATATCCCAAACCGAACCAAGATTCTATCCTCCAAAAAAATGAAGCCAATCTGGTGGTCCCCTGCCATAAACAAACTCTACAACAGAAGGAAGAAACTGTTGCAAAAGAGAGTAAAATCCCATGAGTGAAGGAGATACCTGGTCAACCTCAGTAAGAAGCTGAGATCCCTTATAAGATCCTCCAAAGCTAGCTATGAAAACAAAATCACCACTGATTCTAAAGGCAACCACAAAGCATTCTATAGCTGTGTCAAGAATCTCAATGGCAACACCCATATCTACTCTGAGTTACAGCACAACGGCACAAAAATTACAGAACCAACTGATATTGCCAACATCCTGGCAGATAGGTTCACTGCTAACTTTACCCCCCTCTCACCCCCTAAAGGGCCCATATATAGAAGAAGAATGCAGAGTCCCTGTAATCACGTCTATGCAGGTAGAAGCTGCAATCTCTAAAACCAAAAACACAGCATCCATGGGACTGGACAACATCACAGGCTGCATTTTACACGAACTTCAGAAGGAACTGGCTCCCCACCTAAGCACCATGTTCAATCACAGTCTCACGTCAGGCTTTGTGCCCACTGAATGGTACACAGCAACAGTTATCCCACTCCATAAAGGGGGAGCCACCACTGATCCTGGGAACTATCGCCCTATTAGCCTGATGAGCCTGGTCTGCAAGGCCATGGAATGTATTATCATGAAAGTGATAAACAAAGACATTGGTAACCTCCAAACTCTGGACCCCATCCAGTTTGGGTTTGTGAAAGGCAGATCATGCCTTCTGAACCTCATCGACTTCTTTAAGGTAGTCACCAAAGCCATAGACGAGGGTAAGGTGGTTCACACAGCCTATCTTGACCTCACAAAGGCTTTTGACACCATCCCCCATTCTGGAATTATAGCTAAACTCACTAAACTAGGTATAAATCCCTACATCACAAGATGGGCTGCCAGCTGGCTCACTGACAGAACCCACACTGTAAAAGTTGCAGACTCCAAATCTGACTTCAAACGAGTGACAAGTGGTGTACCACAGGGTCAGTCCTAGAACCTCTCCTGTTTGGTCTATACTTCTCTGAAGTACAGGCTAACACAGAAGGCCTCTGGCTAATGAATTCTGCAGATGACTGCAAACTAGGAGCCATAGTCGAGTCCCCAAATGATGTGGACATCCTACAGAAGGGCCTCACTGAGACAGATGCCTGGTGTCAGAGGCATGGACTCAAGCTCAATACCAAAAAGTGCATTGTCATCCCCTTTGGTAAAAACTCTGTACCCATGAACTACCACATAGACGATGGTCTATTTAATGACGAATGTGTGATAAGAGACATTGGGTCCCAGGTGGACAGTAGTCTCTCCTTTGATAATCACATCGGCACAGTAGTCAGGAAATCCTTCATTGTGGCACACCTCATCACAAAAGGGTTCTCATCCAGGAAAAAAGAGGTCATTGTTCCTCTCTACTCGGCACTCATTTCACCCATTATAGAGTACAACACCCCTTTTGGAATGTTCCTCGCAAAACATCTGCAGCAGCTGGAAAGGCCACAGAAGTACCTCACAAAGAGGATTACTGGCCTCAGATAGATGCCCTACACTGACTGTCACAAAAAACTCCAGCTTTACTCTGTACCATATCGCCTCCTCCAAGGAGATCTCTGCCTACCATATAAAGCTATGTTAAACCCAGAGCTGTTGCACATTCTACACCTAAATATATCCCAATCCCTCTGAGCTACACACTCTAGGGACCTAAACCTTGTCACCACAATAAACAGGACATGCTGGAGGGATAGATTCCTGTCCCAGAGACTTCCCATACTCTGGAACAGGCTACCCATCTATGTCAAGCAAAGTTCCTCATTAGCACTCTTCAAGAAAAATCCTGATGAGTGGATGGGAAATAGGAAATACACCCCGGGGATCACTTCTGTGGCTCTGCTCAACAGGGGGACAGGAAATTAACTTTCTTGGATGGCACAAGCCAGGGAACCTCGTTGGCTAGGTTTACTTAGGCCCTTGGGCCGATAGCCTAGCACCTACCTATGAACCTATAAGACTGCTAAAGGAGACGGTGGCCAAACATTTGAGTGACATAAGGCAGCACATTTTTAAGCATATTAAAGAGAACGAAGGACATTCTTTTTATTTTAGGGTAATACAGAGTATAGGTAACAGCAAGAGATGTGGAGATGTTAACAATTTAGTAGAGAAAGTAGAAATGTGTTGGACAGGCAGGCTGCAGGCATACAAATCTAGATATATTTATATATATATATATATATATATATATATATATATATATATACTATATAGATACATACATACACACACACACACACACACACACACACACACACACACACACACACACACACACATATAATGGTATAATGGTACTGGGCTTTTAGGGTCATAGGTTCATAAGTAGGTGCTAGGCTATCTGCCCGAAGGCATTTATAAGCCTAGCCGGAATGTGTTGGCTTTCGCCGCCCCTTTAGATTAGTTCCCTAATGATAATGGATCACATTTGCTGAATGCCGGCTGTGGGTTCATAGCTAGTCAAGTACTGGGCATGTTGAGTGGAGGTGCAGTAACATTTTTTTATTGACTAAAAGTAAGTGGGAGTTCTAAACAAATGTTTCAGCATTGAGGTTGAATGTGCATGTGTGTGCTCATGTGTGTGTGCATGTGCTCATGTTTACACATACATGTGTGTGTGTGTGTGTGTGTGTGTGTGTGTGTGTGTGTGTGTATGTATGTGTGTGTGTGTGTGTGTGTGTGTGTGTGTGTGTGTGTGTGTGTGTGTGTGTGTGTGTGTGTGTGTGTGTGTGTGTATCTTGCTTAGTGGTACTGTTAGGGAAAGGATGTTTACAGACCTAATGTGTAGAGATGAGGCTAGCAGGAGGGGTAGGAATAGGGTTAGAGTTAGGGTTAGGGATAGGGTTAGGTTTAGTACAAGTGAAATAGTGCAGGGGACAACCTATCTGGATTGGTTTTCAATAGAACCAATTTTCTGCATTAAGACTGTCATAAATCACCGTCATTCAATTTACAGGTTCCTAGCTTTTCACGTCACAAGTTTTCATTGGCTAGCTTCGTTGAAGGCAAACAATGTAATATTGTGTTAAAGAATGAATCAGATTAATAAGACATAAAGAGGTACTGTGTTCTCCCTAAAGTAACTACACTTGCTACTTAGAATTAGATGGTCATTATAGTGTGCATTCCTGTCTTTGGTAGATACAAACTACACAATCCTAAAGTTTTTCAGTCCACTGAAATGTATGCTATTCTAAAATAAGCATTTCTTAAACATGCTGTACATGGATAAAAGGATGTTATTATCTACAAATAAAAAATGTACTTAGAATAACGCTACCTGTGTTGATATGTCCTACATGCTAATAAAATAAGTAATGTTCCATGTTAAAATTATTGCAATAGCAACCATTTTCTGCAGCTTGATGCATGTTGGGCCATGCAAGAACACTAGAAGGTAAACTGGATATTTCTAAGTTATACCTGGTTTCCAATGAATTGTTCTCATCTATGAAGGGAAATAAGTGTTTGTACAATCTGTTGTTGAATTTCAGGTTCTGCAGCAGATGTTGGAAATGCAGCTAAATATCCAGCATGACTCAAGATAATTATCTACATTCCTTCACTATTTATGGCAATGAAATACTTCAACTTAAGGAATGGAATGTGGACTTGGAATGACTTGGACTCTGGATGTCAAAATCTTAGGATCCTAGGCCTGCTGAAAGGCATGAAAGAGTGTAATATGGTGCATTTTATGGACAGGCAGTATGGGATGGCTGTATAATGACCCTTCTACCTACACCTTAAAGCTGACAGACCTCATAGGTAGGAGTATAGGATACCTGAGGGAAGTCACGGCAGGTGCTGTGTAAGCTATAAAGTTAGAGTCTTCTTCCAAGACATCTTTAGGAGGAAAAACAAATAACCCCCTGATCTGGAATCTTCAGCATACCTTTTCAGATTATGCTGTAGTTCTGCAATTCTATAGGAATTAACTGGTAGGATCTACAGTGGACCAGGAATACTGAAACCCTATGGCGGTCTCCATGCCAGATGATGGACCATCTTCTTAGATTTAGAGTCTCTCCTGTAGTCTAATAGCTATTAATTGGGTCTGCTCTGCTACTACCACCCAAAATCATGAGTGTGTAGACTATACTTTGCAGTTAAGTTCCAGTCCACTACTTAAGCAGGCCCATTTTTTCTTTCTACCATTATGAGTCAAGAGATGGTGGTCACTGAAGAGATGCAATATCGCTGTTCATCATATTCTTATATGGACTAATTGCCCTTAAAAGTACTTTGTCAATAAGGTGATCATCTACTGGGGACTTCAAAGATGGACCCAGAACATAGGCTGGCGGGCCAAGATGAATCATCAGACACAGCATGCTATACCCAATAAACCATAAGTATGTGTGGATATACGTAAACAGGTCTGTAGAGAGCAAGCCTGTAAGAAGTGAGGCCTCTGCACAGTTATTTGAAGTAAAGCTGCCTAATGATGTGTAGAGCAGCTGGTAGCATAGCAGAACTGCTCTATGATTTGGTCATCCCCTTTGCCTACATATGTTGCATACTGAGTACGCAGTGTCCTTTAAATCCTCCCTTGCTGCAGCAGGCATCATGCGACCATATCTCTCAGCTCTCCAGATTTTTCCAGAATGCCCAGATTTTTACCTTATATTTTGGCCTGTTCCTCATAAAATTGGGAATTTTCTGGTAAATCACAGAGGATTGAAGTCATTAAAAATGACAAACATTTGAGTTTCAGACTTCGTATCCTTCAGAAAATATATGCTATCACAAATCTGTTATTCTAGCAACTTTCTATGTTTATACTTACAATATTTAAAATATGTCCCTATTTGTGGGCTTTTGTCCACCAGTTGTTTTAGTCTTTGTCCAGATTTCTTGTGCTAAGAGGTTTGCATGTGACCTGAGCTACACTGAGTATGGATATGTGCAGTAACTGAAGTTCCCTACTTTTATTGCAGTAATTTGGTAAGGGGTGTTGCACTGAGTACCTTGTTGGAGTCTCTGAAAAATTCACATACATTTAAGAGATTCTGTTGACCACAGAACAGAGCACACTGTTGTTTATCTGCCTGAAGTGGGAACAGTTTCCATCAAACTTCTGTTTTGTTTGTGGGAAATATGTGGTCAAAAGAGTAACATATCTAATGCGGAGTTTGTGGACAGATTGCAAAGCAGTGGGTGATTTCCAGGGGAGTAAATAGGCTATTTAGGAGTTTTGAAATGTTTTTGAAGATGTGTGCTTCGCTGTGTATTATTTATTCACATTTACTAGATTTTGACATGAGGAATGATATTTGTATCAATTAAAGAAAAGTAAATAGTGAATATTTATGTTTTTACTAAACTTATTTTGAGGTTTAATCAATATGTCTTTGGTTTATAGATTCATAGGTGTGTACTAGGCTAATGGCCCTGGGGGTCTTTACAAGGCTAGCCCACGGGATTACCCTGGCATCATGCCACCCAACCTTAGTTCCCAGTGCCACTGTCGAGTAAAGCCACTAAAGTGATCCCGGGGGTGAATTTTCTATTTCCCATCCACTCATCAAGATTTCTCTTGAAGAGGGCCAGTGAGGTGCTCTGCTGGACATGTATGGGAAGTCTATTACATAGCATGGGCAGTCTCTAGGTTATGAACCTGTCCCTCCAGCATGTTCTGTTGATCGTGGTAATGAGGTTGAAGTCTCTGGAGCATGTGGTGTGGAGAGATAGGGATTTCTTTAGATGCAGCATTTCTAACAGACCTGAGTCAGACATGGCTTTGTAAGTCAAGCAGAGATCACCTCTAAGTAGGTGATATGAGACAGAAAATAGTTGGAGTTTTTTTAGTCTGTCCATATAGGACAAATGATTAAGGCCTAGGATCCTCTTTGTGAAGTACTTTTCCGTCCTCTCCAGTTGTTGCAGGTGTTTAGCGAGGTACATGCCAAATGGGACATTATACTCAATTATTAGTCTAATGAGGGACGAGTAGAGGGAGACAATGACCTCTTTCTTCCTGGATGCAAAACCCTTAGTAATAAGATGTGCCACATAGAAGGACTTTCGGAACATAGTGGTGGGTCTATATTACAAGATCGAAACTTTAGTTAATCGAATAACTAAAGAACGATCTTGTAATATCGAAACCTAAAACTCTTGAATGGCCGATTTAACCCAGGGAAACACTTCCCTTGGCCGTTATGTGGATTATGCCCTTTTCTCCAATTTGGAGCAATCTCGGAGTTGGAATATTTAGATGGGGGGGAGTGTGGGGGTCAAAGCCCCCCACTTAATTTGGTATTTAATCTTTTTTTTTATGCAACCATTGTCACCCAAAAGATTTGTGATTTTATTCTCATTCATTTCTCTACGGTTTTTATTGTAGTTAACTTGCAACATACCCTCATTTGTATTTCTGAAATGCACCCCACCAAAAAAAACTATTACGTGACTAAAATTCTATTAATGGTACTTCCATTTATTCTAAAATATGTACTAAAATCCATTAATTTTTTTCTAGGTTTATCTTTTATTCAGTAAAAATTCAGTATACATTTCTTCATCTTTGAATTTCTGTGGTAGACTCACTGGACACAAGTGGCCATTTTCATGAGTGACTTGGGAGCTCTGTCTGATTAAATGACTTGGTCATAGTCACATTGTAGGCAAGTGGAGGTATACTACATTTTTTATTGACAGCCTCTGTCCATAAGAGACATGGGGTCCAGACTAGGAATAAATTTATGATTTCCCATCCAATTGTCAAGGTTTCATTTAAATGGCATCAGGGATGACCTCTGTTTTACATGGATGAGGAGCCTGGTCTATAGTGTGGGGATCCTTTGGCGGACACATCTGTCTCTCCAGTATATTTTATTTATGTCACAAGTGAAGTTCAGATCCCTGCTGTTTGGTTTGTGCATGTGCAATAGATCCATCAGGGCTGGTTCTGAGGAAGCCTGTAAACCAGGCAAAGATCCCCTCTCAGCAGCATGTAGGAGACTGAATACAGAGACAGAGCCTTTAGGCTCTGTCCTGAATTCTTCTGTTGAGAAACCTTTGTGGGTTAGATACACACCAAAAAGGGGGTATTGCATTCAATGAAAGGTCCTGATAAGGGGTACGTAGAGTGATACTATAACTTTATTGTACCTGGATGCCATACCCTTTCCTATAATTTGGGAGACATAGAATGATTCTATTTTTATCTTAGTTACATGTTGGTCAAAGGCCAGATTGCTGTCTACGTATCTTCTCAGATCTCTTACTAATGGTCAACTCTAAGTGGCATTTTACCAGTGGAGTAATTAACTGAAAGTTTCCCAAAAGACATCATAATGCATTTTTGGGCATTGAGTTTTATGTCATGGCTTTGGCACTAGTTATTTCAGTGTGTGTTAAACCCACTTGCAAGATGTTTGTGTCTTGGGGGGAGTCTATAATTGCTCCCAGTTTAGTCATCAGTGAACTTGGTGAGCCAGAGGCCTGTAATGTTAACTTTGAATTCTAAGAAGTATACGCCAAACAGGAGCAGGCCCAGCATAGAACTCTGGTGACTGGTCTCTTGATGGAGGTGGTCACACCGATCCTGATTTCTTGGATTCTGTTTGTGAGTCAGGCAGCCATCCAGTTAATTAAGTAAGGGTTTATGCCTAGCTCAGAGAGCTTGTCAATGATGCCTGAGTGGGGTACTGTATTGAATGCCTTAGGTGGGTTAAGTTATTGCAGTGTGTACAGTTTTACCCAAATCCATTACCTTGGTGACCCTCTCAAAGAGGTCTACCAGGCTATGTAGGCATGACCCTCCCTTAAGAAAGCCAAATTGGGATGGGTTTAGTGTCTGTAGGTAGACAATGTCCGTGTTTATCATTTCCATAATAATTCATTTCATGGCTTTGTATATTAGGCATTTTAGATTGACTGGTCTGTAGTTCCCTGGATCTGTTGATTATCTGCCCTTCTGGAGACAAATGACTGTTGTGGTCCTCCATTCACATGGAAAGTAGCCTGTCTCAAGGTTGTAGTTGAAGAGTACCTCAAGTGGTCCTGATAGGTCATGGTTTAGACTATTCAGAAGGCAACTGGGGATATTGTCAGGACCAGTGGAGGTGGTTTCCCTCACTTTAATGAGTGCTGCCAGCACCTAGTCCCTGTTGATAGCTGGGGGAAGTATGTTAGAGGAGATTTCTCCTGGTGGAGCTTGGGGGTGGGGAGTGGCTGTGAAGTTTGAGATGAATTTATCAGCAGTAAATTTGCTATGTCACTCTGATTGGTGTAGGTGGTACCATACCCCACCAGTTCAGTACACTGCTTTGTGTTACCTCTAAGGTTCTTAATGTAGCTGAAGAAGGCCTTCTGATTGTCCTTAGTCTGCAATGCTATCTTCACCTTATAGTGGCCTTGTTGGACTTATTTAGCCCTCTCACTTTCTTGTTTAGTTGTATAAGAGAGCACTTATCTTTAGGGGACTTGCTTTTCCAGATTTTGGCCATGAGTTTTCTTATTTTATTATATATCCTGTTTAATTGAGGAGTCCACCAGTAGGGTTTGTATTGGATTTATTTCTGGTAGGTACAGCAGCCTGTATACAGCCATTCACATGTTTGTACAATTATTCTATGAATAATTCTGCATAGATAGCTGCGGTCTCAGGGTTGGGGAGAGCCTTGAATTTTGACAAACTGTCACTTAATAGTTCTTAACTGTTACTAGTTTAGCTGGATTTTCTGTGTTGATTTTTATTTCAAATGAGACAGTTTTATGATCTGACCTCACTAGTGAGGACGTGACACCTGGGGGGTGCACCACTTTCCCATGTTGATGAGCACCATATCCAGTTTGTTTGGTCCTCTGGTTGGAGTGTGCACTACCTGTTCCAGGGTGTTTGTGTTAATAAAGTCCAGGTATCATTGTGCCTGTGAGTGTGAGGTAGTGCACAACTCCCATTCTATAGAGTGGTAGTTAATGTCACCCATGAATAATTTGTGTGGTTGGATGGTGAGCACCTCTAGTAGGTTTCTTCAGACTCTAGTGGCATAGATGGTGACCTGTAGCTAGCTTACCTAATGATGACCTGGATATGGATGACCTCAATGGTGTCTTCCTATTTAACAAACCTGGAGGTATGTTTTTTGCTAATATAGATTGAGACACATCCACCTTTGGCCACAGTCTGTGCTGTTGCTGTCCTTAATATCTGGTAGACACTGCAGCCACACTCCCAATGTACTTTCTATGGTTCTAACCATGTCTCAGTCATGGAATAGATGTCTACATTTTCCAAAGTAGGGAGGGCTTGAAGGGTGTCAAGTTTTTTGTTTAGGCTTTGAGCATTGAGCAGTAACACCTTAAGGTTGCTTGTAGACTTTTTCACTATGTTAGTAGTTTTGTCTTTTTGGTATTGCGTAAAAAAGGTTCTAAGGGGGTGGATAAAGTTATAGCCTGTATATGAAAGCCTGGGGGAAGGGGCAACCCATCATTAGCAAAGCAATGTGTTTTACTGACCATATTCTCCCATGCCAATAGATATTGGAGCCCTCTGGAGGGACACCAAAAACTAAGACAATTATTAAAATGAATCATTTTATGTTTATACTGTGGCATCATCCTTGATGAAGGCAAAATTCTGCAATGCAATGCAAGACTCATACCTGTATATAGCCTGTATATGAAAGCCTGGGGGAAGGGGCAACCCATCATTAGCAAAGCAATGTGTTTTATTGACCATATTCTCCCATGCCAATAGATACTGGAGCCCTCTGGTGGGACACCAAAAACTAAGACAATTATTAAAATGAATAATTTTATGTTTATACTGTGGCATCATCCTTGATGAAGGCAAAATTCTGCAATGCAATGCAAGACTCATACCTGTCTGAGACACATATTCAGTGAGATTCATTATGTCTCTTTTCAAATAGGCCATTGAGGTATGTCTCAGGTCATTTATACCCACATTGGCTATGACAGAACCATATTGGAATGTGGGGTGCAGTAACTTGAGTGCATGTGTGATATTGTGGATGCTGTATCCAGATAATCAACTAACGGTTATGTTTTCCTTATCTAACCTATTGAGTGGGGCATCTGTGTGCAATTCAATGGACTCTCAATGACAAGAGTATTAGGCAAAGTCTATGCTTGCCTAATGGGCTTTGCCCTTGGGTGACCTTTAGATGTAGGCTTATGTGAGATGTTTTGTGTTGCTTTCGTTGTGTGCTTTAGTGATTAGGTAGCTTTGCAGGTCTTTGAGATTTGGGGCGGTTTCTTTCAAGTTCCACAGCATAAAATAATCTGTGTCTGAGGTGAATCATATGTGTGAGGGATGTAGTGTGGGTATTCTTGACAACCTCATTTGTATGCAAGCTTGCTGCCTTCAAGGAAGTTGTGTATTTATATCTCTTGCATACCATGTTATTTTCCTTAATGATAAATTGTTTGTCTGACGACATGAGACAAATGCTGCATTGCCTTAGGATGCCCAAATCTGTCAAGATGGTCACAGAGATCTTTGGATATTGCATATCCATGTTGTCTGGTCCTGTAATTAGGTTGGCTGTTTAGGATTAAGTATTGGATTTTTTCAAGGGTCTCCTAGGGTAGTTTCTGGGGTTAAAGAGCACTAGGATATGATAGTGCTATGTAATGCACATACTAGCGGTTGTAAGCTTATTGCTGCACAATTCCACTGTTTAACAGGTTTTAGATGTAATCCTAAATTTGTGGGTAGAGTTTACTGTCTAGGCAATTGCTGCTGTACAGGGCACTGGTAACCACCACTGCCCAGTAGGCAGCTCTGCACAGTGAAAAAAAGCTTGAAAATTGACTCCGGTACCTCTAGCCAATAAATAATCACACTGAGCTTCCTTCAGCGCTTCCCAACTCAAAGAGACCAGATAAACGCCTTCTGCCACAAGATGTTCGATCTTGGAAATTCTTAATGTAAAAGCACAGCACAAGCAGCTCTCAGGTGCAGATTAAACAAACAACTACCAAACAACTAAGTCATTGGCTAATTTGCCCTTTTGCAAAGTGATTTGGAGGCACACTGATTGGAAATGCCAACAAGCAGAGAAATTACCATTTTTGCCACAGAATTAAATACATTTTTTTAATTTATTCTGACTTATACTGCACTTGTATTTTATTAACTGGGCTGTTTTATTAATTTGCGTTACATCTGCATTGTATTTTTTCACTGTTTTACTGATAAACTGTTTAATTAACTGAGTATGAACTGTTCTGCTGTTATATTTAAGTGTGTATCTGTTCTCCTGTTTTAAATCGACCTAAACAGAGTTTAAATATGTTTAGTATAGTTTGGTTACAGATTTCGCTGTATCTAGATCCTTTTGTGTGATTCCTGTGTTTCCTTCTACGCCATTTTGTGTTGGCTGGGGGCTACTTGCACTTAGTGGGAGTAAGTGAACTGGTTGGAATTGGTCTGGCATAGGGTGTTTGGCTAGGAGCTCAGGGACAAGGGTTGATTGGTCAATTCCAGTGTTTCTACCTTACTTTCGTTTTTGGTACTTAAGCACTGCATTTGCACAGGTTGGCACTTGTTTGCGTGTCCCTCACCACCGCTGTGCTGTTTTAACCCTTTGCGAGGTATCTCAGCTGTGGTCTTTCCCTTACCAGCACCCCTGTGTAAGAGTGATCCTCCCTTGCAGCTACTGCATTAATGTTATCCAGCCGTACTCACATCTATAGGTACTTTCCTCAGATAGTACCTACTCTATTATCCCTGACCTCTCTTCCACAGATTCTGACAACCATGAATGGACAATTTCCTATAGTTTCTCCTGCTAGTCTAGTTGATATGGGCATCCTGATACAGTGTAGCAACTACCTCATGTACATGGACAACCCTCTACTGCTACCACATAGGAACATAATATGTGAGAGATGCAATTACATTAACAACCTAAAATCCTTTCTGTCTTAATCACAAGCCAACACATCTGGCAATGAGAAGATTGTCTGCTCAAACACCACAAACACCACACCTCTAACACCACCCACACCAGTACAACACACTCCCATATATGTGAAGGTTCTCATCAAAAACATACCTAAAAAAAAGAGACCTCCAAGGCAAAACATGCACATCACAGCCCACAGCGCCAGCCACTACACATAGTACACATGCCTGTGTTTTACAGCCTGTAAGGCCCACCCACAAACCCAACATACTAGTCATAGGAGACTACTGTGAGACACACAGATGTGCACCTCACCAGGATAGACAAGGAGAAAGTCATGGTATATTGCTTATCAGGTGCTAGAATCTGCTATATCACGCATGCACTCAAGTCTCTCAACAACAGGTACTATTATGACTCTGTCATAGTCCATGTTGGTGTGAATGACTTGAGACATACCTCTCTGGACTATATGACGACAGACATGATTGAGCTTGCTGAGTATGTGTCCCAGGCAGGTATGTCCCTAGCCTTAAGCAGCATCCTACCATCACCCAGAATGATGCCTCAATACAAATAGAAAATGATTGACTTTAACAATTGGCTTAGTTTCTGGTGTCATTCCAAGGGGATCCAGTACCTGACAACCTAGGAGGACATGACTGACAGACCAAGATGCTTTGCCAGAGACGGCCTTCATCTGTCTCCCCTGGGCTTCAGGCTTCTGGCAAAGGCTCCTGCCGCCCCCATAGTGCCTTTTTAGACAAAGTCATGAGGACAAAATTACCAATGTGACAATTTTTTCTAAACCACACCTTCTGCTGACCAACTCCCAGCTGAATGCCTTCAAAAAGGAGCTAAAGCCATTGCCTACCCCATATCCATTCTGATCAATAGAACCATAAGTGAAGGAAATATCCCATCCATCTGGAAAATTTCTTACATTATTCCACTACACAAAGGTGGAAATTCTTATGACTTCTCTAACTTTCGTCCTATAGCTCTGCTATCTCCTCTAGCAAAAATTATGGAAAAGTGTATCCATAAGCAACTTCTTAACCACCTTCTTCAAAACAACTTACTTGCCAATTGTCAACATGGCTTCAGACCTTATCACAGTACCACCACTGCCCTGTTATCATTCACAGATTGTATTAACAATAAACGTAACAAACCTATTCTTTCCTCTGCAATTCATTGATTTATCCAAAGCTTTTGACATGGTTAATCACCAACTCCTTTTACATATAATGAAACCTCTATCACTGGGTCCCTTAGCCATAAATTGGTTCAAATCTTACCTAGAAAACAGACAGCAGGCTGTACTCTGGCACAACAATCTTTCTAATCTCCTTCCCATCTCCCTTGGTGTCACTCAGGGCTCCATATTAGATCCTCTCGTTTTTTCCATTTTTATTAATGACCTTCAGTCAGCAATTCCACACACTACCTGCATTCAATATGCAGATGACTCTGCTATTATCTGCTCAGCCACTTCTCAAACCAAACTACAGACCCTTACCCAGAAAGCATTTAATACTGTTGAAGAATGGTTCACAAACCGTTGCCTCCTCCTAAACCCAAAAAAACTAAACTGCTACTCTTCTCACCAACCCGTAAGTCCACCCCCATACATTTCACACTCACATCTAACAATGGTACTCTTATTTCTCCCGACCCTACTACCAAACTCCTAGGAATAACAATAGACAATAACCTCAACTTTGATAGTCATATTAACAGTACAATAAAAACGGTCAACAAGAAACTGGGATCCCTCTATAAAATCAAACCCTTTGTTACACCAGTAGCCAGAACTCACCTAATCTCTACTTTACTCTATGCTTCACCCATTTATATGAATATTTCTAAAAACAACCTCAACAAACTCTCAGTATCCTATAATAATATTACCAGATTTGCTACTGACTCTCCTTTCAGAACTCATCACTGCCTTAATTTACAACAACTTGATTGACTAGAATTTCTACACCATCTCCAATTTCTACAGCTTACTATAGCCCACAAGACCCTGTATCAACCCACTAATACTCCAATACTCTCAAGCCTCTTTACCCCCTACAATAATCAAAAAAATTTACGCTCATCAAACAAACTTCTGTTTAACACTTGCAGATCCAACAACTCAGCAGGTGACTCCCTGTTTTCAAATATTGTTGGAAAGCTATGGAATTTACTACCCACTGAACTCACAACTCTGTCTTCTTTTACACTTTTTAAAAAGAAACTCAAACTATACCTCAATTCACACTGGTTATGTTCCTGCACCAATCCTGACTAACTTTCTTACTTCTCACCAATAACTACTGTACATCATAGTCTAACTCTTATAGTTTCATTTTACCATGAAACTGCTAATAAATTTCATAAATATATGTATATAACATCCTCTCATTAATATTATCCTTGCTGTTTACTGTGCTTGCTATGAACAGTCGGAGTATGGTAGTTAGTATTTCTCTAACAATGTTCAACTATTTGCTATTTTTTTTTTTGGAAAAAAAAATAGTTCTAACTACAATTTATTTGTACTAACTGCTACTCCTTTTTATATTGTATTTTGTATGTATCTTTACTGTTATTTCCTTCTTTATTGTATTTTGTACGTGTCTTGGAGCTTTTCTCCCTGCCTCTACTGAAAATGGACATGCATCCAGTTAGATTAGCCCAGTCAACAAATGTAAAATAAATAAATAAATGAAATTTAAAGATCATGCTTGATCTCAAGATCAACGTTAAGAATCTTAACATGAAACTGCACTTATTGCAAGCAATCCTCACCCTGGAAGATGCTGACATTTGTGCAGTCACTGAAACCTGGTTCAAAGCTGTGGAGAGTACCCCAGCCTTACCAGATTACTCATCCTACCATATTTTCAGACCCCAAACAGAAGCCTTCAAAGCCAGAAGAGGTGGAGTTTCAATATTTATAAAAGACATACACACCTCCAAGCTGGTCAAACAGTATGATGCACAGGAGACACTCCAGGTGCAGTTAACTGTTGACAAAACACCTATTAAAATCACAGCTAGCTACAGACCCATGACCATGACTCAGGACACCTAATTCTCCTATCTGGATTTCTTTGACTCCATCAGGATTCAACCCTCTACCCTGATCCTGGGTGACTTTAACTACCCAACCATAGAGTGGAAGACCTATTCTAGCCCAAACACGAATGCCCAGAGATTCCTCGACTTCTTCAATGCCAATGCATTGGATCAACAGGTCAACACACCCACGAGAGGTGAAAATATCATGGACCTGGTACTAACCAACATGAGTAGCTACTGTAGCACCCCTACAGAATCATCCTCCTTTGTAAGATCCGAACATAAAGTGATCACTTTCCAAGTCACCATCTCCCTTGACACCCCCCCCCTTCCCAGGGTCAAACAAAAAAACTTTTCCAAAGCTGACTTCAACCTCCTGAGAACAGGTATAAGCTGCTTCACAGCCACAGTGCCTTAATTTGGAACTAGCACTAATGTCCAAGCCTACACCAAAAAACTATATGAGCACCTACATAGCTGCATGGACTCAGCAATTCCTGACCGAACCAAATCATCTTCCTCAAGGAAGAGTAAACCTGTCTGGTGGACTGCAGCAATAAACAAACTCTATAATAAAAGGAAAAAAATGTTGTCCATCACCAAGAAGGAACAGGTGCCAAGTTGTATCCAATCTCTCCTTTCTAAGAACAAGCAAATAAGGTCACTAGTGAAATCCTCTAAGGCTAACTTTGAGTCCAAATTGGCCACATCCACTAAGGAACATCACAAGGCCTTCTTCACATATGTCCATAGTCTTAAAGGTAATACTCAAATCTGCTCTGAACTGGTGGTTAAGAATGCCACATACACAAATGCTGTAGATATACCCAACCTGCTGGCAGACAGGTTCAGTGAAAACTTCAACCCCCTGTCCCCCTGTCAGTAAACCAGGACATCCCCAGCACCTGCTTCTCCTCCCCTCATCACCAGGGAACAGGTCTCTAATGCCCTCTCAAAGGCAAAAAATACAGTTTCTATGGGACCCGACAACATCCCTGGCTGCATCCTGCATGAACTCAGCTAAGAGCTCTCAGTTCCATTAGGCACCCTATTCAGCCAATGCCTGAGCACCGGCTTCATCCCAGCCAAATGGAGGAGACCCACTGTCACCCCTCTACACAAAGGTGGAGTGTCCACCAACCAAGGCAATTATAGGCCCATCGGCCTAACTAGCTTGATCTATAAGGCCATGGAATGCATTATCCTGGACCTCCAAATGCTTGACCCCACACAGTTTGGTTTTGTCAAAGGGAGATCATGCCTGTTAAACTTTGTCAACTTCTTCAAAACAGTCACCAAAGCCATGGACGAGGGGAAGAGGGTGCACACCACCTACCTTGACCTAGCCAAAGCCTTTGACACTATTCCCCACTCGGCCATAACAGATAAACTCTCCCAGCTAGGCATCAACCCATATGTTACCAGATGGGTAGCTAAGTGACTCACTGATAGAACCCACTCATTCAAAATAGGGGAAGCCTCCAAGAGTAGTAGACCTATAATGAGCAGCATACCCCAAGGATTGGTCTTGGGGTCTCTACTGTTTGGGATATACTTTTTTGAGGTGCAAGCCAAAGCCAGTGGTCTATGGATGACCAAGTTTGCAGATGACTGCAACCTTGGTGCTGTCTTAAATTTCCCTAGTGATGTGAACATCTTCCAAGACAGCCTTACCCAAACTAATGACTGGTGCCAGAAGCATGGCCTCAAACTGAATGCCAAGAAATGCATCATTATACCCTTTGGGGAAAATGATGTCCCCACTAATTATCACATTAATAACAACATACTAAGCATGCAATCAGTCATGAGAGCCTTGGGTACCCAGATTGATAGCAACCTGGCGTTTGACCACAACATTGCCTCCGTTGTACAGAAGGCTTTCTATATGGTTCACCTCATTAAGAAGGATATTTCATCCAGGAACAAGGAGGTCATAAAATTCCTGTACTCCTCCCTTTTCAGACCTATTATCGAGTACAATGCCCCTTTCAGCATGTACTTTGGCAAGCACATGCAGCAGCTGGAGAGACCACAGATGTTCCTGACCAGGAAAATCCAGGGTGTATAACATCTATCCTATACAGATAGGCTAAAAGCACTGTTCCTTTACTGAGTCTCATACAGACTGCTCAGAGGTGACCTGTACCTGGCGTACAAAGCCATCTCAGACCCAGCCTTGATAGAGTTGCTGCAAATCCGTAAGTCAAGTTGCACTCATGCCTATAAGGGCTTCCAGGCCAATAGCCTACTATTGTCCTGTGAAGCTATGAACCTACAAATGTTTTAAAATTATGCAAAGACAGTAGTGATTACCGTATAATGCAAGTACAGGTGCAGTTAATAAATAAAATATTCTTATCTAAGCTTGGATGGCTCCAGATGCAGTCAAAACACTGGAAAAGTATTGCAGAGTTCTCCAGAAGTGAAACATGAGCTGTGTCACCCCAGTAGTAATAGTGAACCAAGGAAGACTTTGGCTGTCAATATTATGTAGCCTTGCAGCTCTGTGATACCATCCATTACTATGTGTATTATTTCAGCATATCGTTCTGAATAATTATTATAAACCAAAACCTATCATATTTTTTCTGTATTGAGCAACTAAAAGCTTTGGTGACATCCAGCATTACTGAGAAGAATTCATCATTAAAGCCATACATTTCATATTAGAATATTATCATCTGAAGAAGAACCTTTGCATGGCTCATCTTTTCATTGGTATAAATCCATACTAAAATGCATGTATAATCTTAAATTCTTTGTTATTCTTATATTAGTCAATTTATTTATCATTTTATAACTCCAGCTTAATAACAATATGTCTCCAATTATGAATGTCTAAGCTTGCTTTTTCTCCTTCTTCTTTCATAAGTTCTCTTTTGGCCTGTGTCACTGAAATAGGAATTCTATGGTAAATTTGGTAATCCATATCAATGCAACAAGAACATCTTCATAATCTTGTAACAGAAATCAACCTGGACTTGAGCCCTTCTCTTAAAAAAAATTGCCACATGTCAGTCAATTTGCAAGTTATAGAGAGAGTAAATTTTTAGTTAATTCTGTAGTCCAGGAATGGAGCCAAACATAGGTTCATAGGTTGGTACAAGGCTATCGGCCCTAGGGCCTATACAAGCCTAGCCATAACATTTCCCTGGCTATTTCTTCCCACACTATTTAATTCCCTGGACCCCAGTCTAGCAGGGTGACTGACGTGATCCCCGGGGTGAATTTCCTTTCTCCCATCCAATCATCAAGGTTCCTTTTGAAGAGGGCCAAAGAGGCGCTCTGCTTGACATGTATAGGCAGTCTATTCCAGAGTATGGGGAGTCTCTGGGTCAGGAACCTATCCCTCCAGCATGTTTTGTTTATTGTGATGACAAGGTTTAGATCCCTGGAGCGTGTGGCTCTGAGGGATTGGGATTTCTTTAAGTGTAGCATGTCCAACAGCTCAGGGTTTGACATGGCTTTGCATGTTAAGCAGAGATCACCTCTGAGTAGACGATATGCGACAGAGTATAGCTGGAGTTTTTTAAGGCGGTCAGCGTAGGTCATCTGCTTTAGGCCTGTGATTCTTTTAGTGAGGTATTTCTGCGGCCTTTCCAGTTTTCATATTATCCTTTTCATACTGATGTTCTTGGTTATTTATTAAGGGAAACTATATTCCTACATTTTCATTCATATGGATAATAGGTTCCAGAGTTCTGTTCTTTGAATCATTTAGTGAAGTAATTAACTTTTCTGATGTCTTGTCTGATTTGCTAGAGATTTTTGTCTTGCTGTGCCAATATTTTTCGTCTGAGAGATTATTCCATGTTTTCTCATGTTGCATAAGCTCTTTCCACAAATCCATATATTAGGATTTTGTAACCTTGAGTAATTTTGCGACATCATCTAATTGATTATCAGTCAGGCTATATTCTACATTATATTTTTCTGTCTTTGCTTTAATATCCAGTTTAGCGTTTTATAAATGAACATTTTCAAAGAATGCCAGAAATATATTAAGGAAGAATTGTTACTGCTATCCAATATAGAATCATTGTTGCTTTAATTATTTCTGCCTCTAATATAATTTTACCTTATATGAAGCTTCTTCCTAACACTTGTCTTCCCTAAGTTACTTCACACATGATGACTAAAGCCCACTGGTCTATAAAATAATAGTATATTCTCCCTAGCTGTATCAAGGGATTAAAGAAATCCACAGAAGACATTAAATGCATGTCTGTTCTAGTTAAATATAATTATTTTGATACCCATTTGGTCAACATTTTCTTGCAGCTGCCCAAATTTGTTAGTCCTTGATTACACATAAAAGCATTTAACATTTTATCATGTTTTTCCTGGTCCACCTCATCAGTTCTTCTATTTAAAACAGCATTACAGTCTATATCAAAATAATTTGTAAAACTGGAAACTCTTGCATTCCTTCAGTTATATCTTATAAATGAACCTAGAATAAATTTCCTCCAACTAATGTTTAATCTCAATGGTATGGTTCTTCCACCCCATAATATACATGCCCTAGTTCATGTTTGATTTAAGAACATTTTATCCCAAATCGTCACCATGTGCTGCGTGTAGATTTTTGAAATTTCTAATTCATCTTGAACACACTTCCATTTTCCAATAAGTTAGGTCTTTTGGAGTCAAATAAGTATCCTGAACACATATAGTTACTTCTGTTCTTTTTTTTAAATATGACATTTTCCTTTTCTGTTCTTACATTTGCATTTTAAACCATTAAGTTGTACAGACAATTGTTATGAAAGCTAAACCTGTCAATTTTCTTAAAGGGTGAACTTCAAGGGTTAACAAAGGCAGCAAGGGTCAAAGTTTACAGCTGCTGTTGACCCTAGAGTTATGATACCTTAAGCTCCTTATTAGTTTAACAAGGAGTAGAACTTTCAATTATTCAGTTGCTCATATTGATTTAAGTTTGTCTCTCCTTCCATTTGTGAGGTGAATGAGACTGTTAAGCCTTTCCACACCACTTTTGAAATAGCTGGAAGCTAGAAATATGATTTTTAATTTTATTTCCACAATCTTCTTAAACTGGAAAAATTATTTCAATTATTACTAATCACAAATCTGAAGAAAACATGGATCAATGCCCTGTATACTTCACCTCTCTTCATTATTTTGACTTCTGATAGGAGTTTCTCTGTATCTTCTCTGCATACAAATTTTGTGATAACTGGTCTTGCAGATGTTTCTTCTTCTGAAACACTAGTTTCTCATCATCATCTTCTTTCGGCTGTTCCCATTAGGGTTCACCACAGTGGATCATCTGTTTCCATTTCTTCCTGTCCTCTGCATCATGCTCTTTCACACCAACCGCCTGCATGTCCTCTCTCACCACATCCATAAACCTCATCTTAGGCCTTCCTCTTTTCCTCTTACCTAGCAGCTCCATCCTTAGCATCCCTTTCCCAATATACCCAGCATCCCTCCTCAGCACATGTCCAAACCAACGCAATCTCGCCTCTCTTGCTTTGTCTCGAAACTGTCCAACCTGAGCTCACCCTCTAATATACTGATTCCTAATCCTGTCCATCCTAGTCACACCGAGTGCAAATCTTAACATCTTTAACTCTACCACATCCAGCTCTGACTCCTGCCTTTTTGACAAATGCTACTGTCTCCAACCCATATAACATAGCTGGTCTCACTACCCTCTTGTAGACCTTCCCTTTCACTCTTATTGGTACCCGTCTGTCACAAATCACTCCTGACACTCTTCTCCACCCATTCCACCCTGCCTGTACTCTCTTCTTCACCTCTCTTCCACACTCACCATTACTCTGAACTGTTGATCCCAAGTACTTAAACTCATCCACCTTTATCAACTCTACTCCCTGCATCCTCACCATTCCTCTACCCTCCCTCTCATTTACACACATATATTCTGTTTTAGCCCTGCTGGCCTTCATTCCTCTCCTCTCTAAAGCATATCTCCACCTCTCCAGGGTCTCCTCAACCTGGTCCCTACTCTCACTACATATCACAATGTCATCTGCAAACATCATAGTCCATGGGACCTCCTGTCTAATCTCATCTGTCAACCTGTCCATCACCACTGCAAATAAGAAAAGGCTCAGAGCTGATCCTTGATGTAATCCCACCTCCACCTTAAACGTATCTGTCACTCCCACCGCAGTCCTCACCAATGTCACACTACCCTTGTACATATCCTGTACCACTCCTACATACTTCTCTGCCACTCCCGACTTCCTCATACAATACCACAACTCCTCTCTAGGCACCCTATCATATGCTTTCTCTAAGTCCACAAAGACACAATGCAACTCCTTCTGACCTTCTCTGTATTTCTTCAACAACACTCTCAGAGCAAATATTGCATCTGTAGTGCTCTTTCCTGGCATGAAACCATACTGCTGATCACTAATCATCACCTCCCTTCTTAACCTAGCTTCCACTACTCTTTCCCATAACTTCAAGCTGTGACTGATCAATTTTATCTCTCTGTAGTTACTGCAGCTCTACACATCACCCTTATTCTTAAAGATAGGTACCAAAACACTTTTTCTCCACTCCTCAGGCATCCTCTGACTTTCCAAAATTTCATTAAACAATCTGGTTAAAAATTCCACTGCCATTTCTCCTAAGCACCTCCATGCTTCCACTGGTATATCATCTGGGCCAACAGCCTTTCCATTCTTCATCCTCTTCATAGCTCTCCTTACTTTCTCCTTGCTAATCTGCTTCACTTCCTGATTCACTATACCCACATCATCCAACCTTCTCTCTCTCTCATTCTCTTCATTCATCAGCCCTTCAAAGTACTCTTTCCATCTACTCAACACACTTTCCTCACTTGTGAGTACGTTTCCCTCACTGTCCTTTATCACCCTTACCTGCTGCACATCATTCCCAGCTCTGTCCCTCTGTCTAGCCAATTGGTACAGGTCCTTTTCTCCCTCTTTAGTGTCCAATCTTTCATACAACTCTCATTATGCCTTATCCTTAGCCTTCGCTACCTCTCTCTTTGCCATGCGCCTCATCTCTTTATACTCATGTCTACTTTCTTCATCTCTTTGACAATCCCACTTCTTCTTCGCCAGCCTCTTCCTCTGTATACTCTCCTTTACTTCCTCATTCCACCACCATGTCTCCTTGTCCTCCTTCCTCTCTCCAGATGTCACACCAAGCACCTTCCTAGCAGTCTCCCTTACTAGCTCTGCTGTAGTTACCCAGCTATTCGGTAACTCTTCATTGCCACCCAGTGCCTGTTTTAACTCTTCCCTGAACTCCACCTCACAATCACCCTTTTTTAACTTCCACAATTTAATCCTTGGCACTGCTTTCACAATCCTCCTCCTCCGCTTCTTGATCACCAACATCATTCTGCAGACCACCAGTCTATGCTGCTTAACTATACTTTCCCCAGACACCACTTTACAGTCTCCAATCTCCTTCAGACTGGCCCTCCTACATAGGATATAATCCACCTGTGTGCATCTTCCTCCACTCTTGTACATCACCCTATGCTCCTTCCTCTTCTTAAAATATGTATTCACCACAGCCATGTCCATCCTTTTCGCAAAATCCACCATCATCTGACCTTCTGCATTCCTCTCCTTAACACCATACCTACCCATCACTTCCTCATCCCCTCTGTTCACTTCACCAACATGCCCATTGAAGTCCGCTCCAATCACTAGTCTCTCACCTTTGGGTACACTCACCACCACTTCATCCAACTCACTCCAAAATTTTTCTTTCTCATCCATCTCACACCCAACTTGTGGAGCATATGCGCTAACAACATTCATCATTACACCATCAATTTCAAGCTTCATAAACATCACTCTATCAGACACTCTCTTTACCTCCAAAACACTCTTGGCATACTGTTCCGTTAGGATAACCACTACCCCATTTCTTCTGCCATCCACACCATGATAGAACAATTTGAACCTGCCTCCTATACACTTGGCCTTACTTCCCTTCCATCTGGTCTCTTGCACGCACAATATATCAACTTTCCTTCTCTCCATCATATCATCTAGCTCTCTCCCTATACCAGTCATACTGCCAACATTCAAAGTTCCTACCCTCAGTACTACACTCCTAACCTTCCTCCTCTCTTCCTGCCTTTGGCATGCCTTCCCCCTCCTCTTCTTCTTCAGCCAACAGTAGCCCAATTTCCACCAGCACCCTGTTGGCTAACAGTACTGGTGGCGGTCATTGTTAACCCGGGCCTCGACCGATCCGTTTCTGCTACCTAGATATTTTACTGGTAGTCAAGGGCCAAACAGAAAAAAAAAATTAGATTCTTGGGCAAACCAGAGAATTGAGATACCAAGTACAAACTGCTGCTGTGTATCTAGAAAGTATATACTAAACTTCAGGAATCTTGGGAGATTTCACAATTTCCCTTGATTGAATGCACAGAATTCTCAGGAGGTCAGAATAATCCTATTTTTTCTGTTTGGCCCTTGACTACTAGTCTAACATCTACATAGAAACTAGTGTTTCTTTTCCATTATTTTAAATTCTTTTGCATTTTTTTCATCTTGAGGCTGGATCCTTTCATACATCTTGGACACCTATTTAAATTATTCTTTCACCTTGTCATGGTCTTCTTGTATTTTACCACAACCAGTTGCTACCTTCTTCACTTTTTTGAATCATGACTTCTGTCTTCTTCAGTTTTAATGGGTTCAACTGAAGCTATTTAACTAATATATTCCATGATTTATGTGAAATATATTGTATTGGGGTTGGACCCTATTCAGTTCCTGAAGCATTTGTCATAACATTCCTTCCTAGTCCTCCCATCATCTCTAGACTTTCTGGGACTATGGCACTGACTACTGTAACAGTTTCCTAACTTCTTCCTGAATATCCCCTTATTTATTTATTCTGAAACCCCCCTATAAGTTTTAACTGTGTTTTAACTTTTCACAGCCTTAATCACATAATTAGACTGGGTGGACAGAGCACTGTCATTAATGATTGTTTATTTTATCAGTAAGCCATTTTTGGAGCAAGTTTTTATCATTCCTTCACTTCCTGGTTCTGCTGTTGTTGTTTTTAGGTTCATAGGTTCATAGGTTCATACTAGGCTATCTGCCCGAGGGCATTTACAAGCCTAGCCCATAGTTTTGTGGCTTACGCCACCCCTTTAGTATGGGGAACTATACCCATTATTTTGCTGTGCCTCTGTCGAGCAATGACACTGAGGTAATCCCTGGGGTATATCTGCGATCTCCCATCCATTGGTCAAGATTTCTCTTGAACAAGGCCAGCGAGGTGCTCTGCCTCACATATACCGGGATTTTGTTCCACAGCATAGGGAGTCTTTGGGTGATGAATCTATCCCTCCAGCACGTCCTATTAATAGCCATGTCTAGGTTTAAGTCTCCCGCCCTTGTGGCTCTGACGGATCTAGATTTTTTGAGGTGAAGCATATTCATCAAATCTGGGTTTGACATGGCCTTGTATGTCAGGCAAAGGTCACCTCTGAGCAAGCGGTGGCGACTGAATAGAGCTGGAGTTCTTTCAGTTGGGCAGCATAGGACAGATTTTTGAGACCCTTTATCCTTTTGGTGAGGAACTTTTGTGGCCTCTCCAGCTGCTGCAAGTGTCGGGTCAGATACATTTCGAATGGGGCATTGTACTCAATCATTGGTCTGATGAGTGATGAGTATAGGGAGACTATGACCTCCCTTGATCTAGATGTGAATCCCTTCATGATAAGGTGGGCAATGTAGAAGGTCTTCCTAACTACTTTAGCTACATGGGTGTCGAATGACAGTCTACTGTCAACCTGGGTCCCCAGGTCCCTGATAACTTCTTCTGTGCTCAGTGGATTGCCACCTATATGGTAGCTAGGGGTAACCTTGTTTTTCCCGAAGGGTATGACTATGCATTTTTTGGCATTTAACTTTAGGCCATGGCTCTGGCACCAGTTATCCATTTCTGTGAGACCCTTCTGAAGGATATCTGAGTCAGATGTGTTTTCGACTATGGCGCCCAGTTTGCAGTCATCTGCAAACTTTGTCAGCCATAACCCTCCTGTGTTTGCTTGTACTTCGGAAAAGTAGATGCCAAACAAGAGTGGGCCCAGGACTGAGCCCTGTGGGACACCACTTGTGACAGGCTTTGAGTCTGACATGGCGCCAGCAACTCTGACCCTGTGGGTTCTGTCACTCAGCCAGTTTGCAACCCATCTTGTGATGTATGGGTTAACATTTAAGCTGATGAGTTTTTCAATGATACCCGAGTGGGGTATTGTATCGAAGGCCTTCGCCAGATCGAGGTAGGCTGTATGGACTGCCTTTCCCTCATCAATGGCTTTGGTGACTGTTTCGAAAAAGTCAACCAAGTTTAAAAGGCATGATCTGCCTATGACAAAGCCAAACTGGGTTGGATCCAAAGTCTGCAAATTCCCTATGTCTTTATTTATGAGGTCCATTATGATCCTCTCCATGGCTTTGCAGATAAGGCTTGTCAAGCTAATGGGCCGGTAATTTCCAGGGTCGGTGGAGGCACCGCCTTTGTGAAGTGGGACCACAGTTGCAGTGCGCCACTCCCTGGGTACATATCCAGAGGTGAGACTATGATTAAACAGCTGTCCTAGCTGTGGGTTTAATTCCTCGTTGAGTTCGTGGAGCACACAGCCGGGGACACCATCAGGTCCCATGGATCCTGTGTTTTTTGCCTTGGAGAAAGCAGTTCTCACTTGGGCGTTAGAGATGTTTGAGGGGCTGCAATCGTTTGGTATAGATATCTCTCCTTTTGGGGGGGGGAGAAGTTTGCACTGAACCTGTCAGCCAGTATGTTGGCAATGTCTGTAGGATCAGTAATCTTCACATCATTTTGAACTAGTTCTGAGCATATCTGGGAGTTTCCTCCCAGGTTTCTAACATAGCTAAAGAAGGCCTTATGATTGTCTTTTGAGTCTTTAGCTATTTTTCTCTCAAAATTAGCTTTGGAAGATTTTATGAGAGCTCTTAGTTTTTTACTTATAGTGATCAAAGGTGTCTTACCTTTTAAGGATTTTGCTCTATCTTGTAGTAGCTTCCTCCTTTTGTTGTAGAGTTTGTTTATGGCTGGGGTCCACCAGACTGGACGCTTGCCTTTGGTACAAAGAGTCTTTGTTTTGCTTGGGATTGCCTTATCCATGCAGTCCTGCAGGTGCTGGTAGAAGGCATTTGTAAGTGATTCAGCAGCTTGAGTACTGTTTTCCGCCAGCTCGGGGCCTTAAAGGAGACCACACTAGTCTTTAGAAGTGTGAAGTCGGCTTTCGAGAAGTTCTTTACTGTGGTCTTTTTTATTTCAGGTGGGGTGGGATGAGGACCTCTAGCGAGATTAGTTTGTGATCTGATCTCACCAGTGAGGGGTATACTTCCGGTGTTGAACATTGTGCTCCCATGTTCATGATGATGAGATCAAGTATGTTTTCTCCTCTTGTGGGGATGGTGACTAGTTGTTCCATGGCATTTGAGTTTATGAATTCCAGGAACTTTTGGGCTAGGGTGTTTGGGCTTGAGTAGTGTTCCCAGTCTATATTAGGGTAATTGAAGTCACCTAGTATGATGGTGTTTGGTGGTACATTTATCCCCTCCAGTGTTTTCAGGAAGGCCATGTGAGGTTCCTGAGTTTGTGAGGGTGGCCTGTAACATGCTACAATTTGTAGAGCAGTCTTGCCTATGGTTAATTGCACCTGGATGGTCTCCGATGCATCGTGCATTGCCACCAGTCTTGAGGTGTGGGTGTCCTTGATGAATATGGATACCCCCCCCTCCTTTCTTGGTATTGTCCGGATTTTGGGGCGGGCATGATATGAGGTAAAACCTGATAGTGCTGGGGTGCTCTCAGGAGCCTTGAACCAGGTTTCTGTCACAGCACAGACATCGATGTTCTCCATACTGAGAAGGGCCTCGAGTGCGTGCATTTTGAGATTTAGACTTCTGGCATTGAGCAGCATTACCCTTAGTTTTTTTCCTTTTGTGTTCTAGGGTGGTAGGTTTAGAATTTGAGCCTTGCCTAAAAAGGCACTATGGGGTGGCAAGAGCCTTTGCCAATATCCGGAATCCCAGGGTGACAGGTGCAAGCCGTCCCTTAAACAGCGTGGCTTGTCCAGCATGTCATCCCAGGCAGACAGACATTGGATCCCCTTTGAATGACACCAGAGTTTAAGCCAATTGTTAAAGCTGATCATCTTATCTCTGTATTGTGGCATCATTCTTGGTGAAGGTAGGATACTGCTCAAGGTCAGGGTCATACCTGCCTGGGCTACATAATCAGAGAGCTCCTCAATGTCTCTTTTCATGTAGTCCAAGGAGGTACGTCTCAGGTCGTTTACACCAGCGTGGACAATGACTGAGTCGTATTTGTACCTGCTGTTGAGAGACCTGAGTGCTTGCGTTATGTAGCGGATTCTAGCGCCCGACAGGCAGCTTACTGTAACTCTCTCCTTATTCAGTCTGGTGAGCGGGACGTCAGTGTGTCTAACTATGGAGTCACCAATGACTAGTGTGTCTGGCATTGTGTTTGGCCTTAAGGGCTGTGACTGTTTGACACTCTGACTGTGAGGTCTATGTGTTGCAGGTGTTGTGTTCTGAGGTGGTGGTTGTTTGGGTGTCTGCTTTGGTGGCCTCTGCTGTTTTGGTAGATTTTTGATCAGAGCCTCCAAGTATGTCTTTGTGTGTTTATGTGTATGATTTGAGGTTGTGATGGTACTATGTGAGACTGGGTCTATAGTGTGTGTGGTAACCTTCTCCTCCTGACTGGTCTTGCCAGTCCTATGTTGAGAGAGCTCAGCCTCCAGTTTGGCCGTATAGTTGCATCTCTCGCATGTATTTGTGTTTTGTGGGAGGAGGAGAGGGTTGTCTGTGTACATGAGGCAATTGTAACATTGCCTCAATATTCCCAGGTTCACCAGCTGAGCAGGAGAGGACACTAGCAACTGATCCCTCGACATGCTAGAAGGAATAGACAAAAAAACTTTTTTTGCGGTTCACTCATAAAGTCAGAGGAAATGTTTGCATTTCCCATTCTTTACATAAAAGACAACTATTCAAGACAATCAGTCTTCTTGTTTTAGTTGTTGTTAGCCCAAATATTTCCAGTTCTAGATAATAATGATCCTGATATTACTTCCTCTTTTCCCCAGTTATTAGCTCCTTCTACACCCATATATCTCATGTCTGGTATGAATTAATCATGACCGTTTCTTCAAAAATGTCATCTATTCAATTCATTCTCTGACTTAGTAAAATATTGTGATAGGGCCAGTAGCCAATTTTTTATGATATTCCCTTCTGAGCTTTTGATATTCTTTCAATATTCACTATTTTTATATTAACAAATTCTAGATCTGTCATCAAGAAAAAAATAAGCCCTGGTAAAAACAAAACAAATAACAAAACAAAAAAAGATTTTAAGACTTGCTTACAGGTTTGATATATTTGCATTGGCTAGACATTCACCAGTTAAAGAGATTAAATACCTCTGGTGGTCTTCTTTAACCATATCATAGCCCTTGACTCCTTTCTGAACAATCAGGCCTTATTTATATCATTTTAGTGTTTGCTATTATCAGCATCAACTTCTAAAGGGTAGTCACTTGCCTTCTGATTAATTATATCTGGCCATGACTTTCCTTCTGTTTTCTCAACAGAAACACCATACTGGAAAAGCATATCATCCATATGGCATCGTCTTCCTCTCCTAATATTTCTGGCTTCCCAAAACTGCACTGTTCTAATTCTACAATGGTGAGTTGATACAAATACCTTGAAAATAGCTCTTATTTCCAAATTATATTTCAATGTGGTCCTCAGAAACTCATATTCACCACAGTGAGGTACTCCCATGAATATCTCAATGCTGCTTTCTCCTAGGATTATTCCACCTACAATCTGCCTTCCACTGAGTAGCCGCAAGTTCATTTATGTTGCACTGTAACTTCATGGTTTTATAGTTTCAAAACCGATAACAATATTTATAAAATAAATAACTATAAACCACATGATATTCTAGTGCCTTGAACAAAACGGCATTCTGAGATAAGATGTTTTTATAACATTCTTGGTTCCATACCAAAACTAGCTAACAATGTTACCATCTGGGCGGTACTTCACATGGCACAGAGAAATAATCCAGGGTAAAATAACAGATACTGAACTGTGTTTGTAAAGATGGAGCCGAATCATAGAAGGAAGCTCTAAACTTACAAGTCTAACAATGTATCAATCATCACTTATGAGTTTTTGGGTAATGACTGAAAGGATGAGACCAAAATGATGAGAATGTGGATATAGGTTCATGGGTTCATAGCTTAGTACTAGGCTAACTGCCCTTGCGAGCCATTTTAAGCTTAGCCAATTATCCCTTATGAGACTCAAATCCTGCACCTTGTGTTTGTAAGGCAAACACCTTAACCATTAGGCCACCCTCCCAATATGAACAGCAAAAATGATGTTCCTCCCAGTTATAGGTGGGCTGAGTCTCCAGGAGAGAGTAAGAAGCTTGTCAATCCTGGAGGGAGTCAAGGGTACAACAAATGTTCCTCCACATTAAGAGGAATCAGATAAGTTAGATTTGGGCACAATATGGGGATACCTTGTAGGTGCATCCCATACACAAGATATGAAACACTGATTGGTAGAGCTAGGAAAGGTTCTGGACACTTCTGAAGGATATTTTTTCTCATCTTGACAAGCAACACTTGGAGATCTCATAAGATGAGATACAGACCGTTTCTGGAAATAGGGAATTCTGGTCTATCCTGTTCAGCTTGCTACAACTGCTACCCTTGTGAAGACAAGCAGTTCATAAAATGACAAAAACAAAAGTGATAACATTTGTAAGTATCCTTGCAGCGTAGTGCATCAAGACCCCTTTTTAATTAAAAACACAGACGCTCCAGAATAAACATGTAGTGAGAAGAACAGGGGATTCCAGAGTTGGGAACATCCAGACAGCTAATGGCAGATGCCCAGCTAAGAAGAGTATCAAACAAATGACAGATGTAAACCATGGAAATGGACATGAAAAGGAGAAGGAATAGAAAGGTTGTGGAGACAAACGTACAAAAAGCAGACAAAAAGATCCTTCCAATTGAGAACCGTAGCACGCATTAACAAGGTGCAAGGATTTGTGATCATGTTATATCTGAATGGGACCAAATTTAGGAACATATAAACTAAGAAGAAGACAGACTTGGCCATGGTTACCTTGTACTCTAAAAGAAGAGAATTCCCTTCCTCTGTAATATGTGGCAAAATTATTTAATATTTATTCATTTATTATGCATTTATTATGTATTTATTGGCATTTGTTTGCAGGAAGGTCCGCTGTGCCAATAAGAGCCCATTTTTGGTGGAGGCCATGGGAGAAAAGCTTCACAAAAAAACATGCACATAAACATAAGCATAGAACAGGATTTAGCATTTGAAGAGTTCCATACAAAACATGTTCATGGAGAAGTAAATACATATTAATTAAAGTAAAGGATTAAACATGATTTGGTAATAGTTACAATTAAACTTATAAAGTGAGACAAGTCATGTGTAAAAGGGTAACATTGTATGACACTTTTGCCATAAAAGTACTAGGTTCTCCAGACATAGTATAAATAGGGTCTATATTAGAAGACCAACTGTTTAGATGATCTAACACCTAAACATCAATCTTCTAATATCGAACCGCACAATGTCGAACGTCCCAGGGAAACACGTCCCTCAGCCACAACACAAAAAACATTACTTTACATCTAAATTAAATGGGGGCTTCACCCCCCCCCACACCCTCCTTACTAAATACACCAACTCCAAGATCGCTCAAAAGTAGGGAAATAGCAAACTCCGGCAAACGGCCAAGGAAAATCTTTCCCTAAGTTAAATCGGCCATTCAACTTTTTTTGCTTTTGATATTAGAGGATCAATGTTTAGGTGTTCAATCACCTAAGCGTTCGGTCTTCTAATATAGACCCTATAAATAAAGGTCATTAAAATAGGTAAAAAGGATGTAAGGTGAAAAGAGACATAGAAACAGGAATAACTCAAAAATAAGGATTGTCGAGTTTTAAAGGCCAGGGAGTTAATGCAACAGCAGATCTAAAGAGATGAAAGGTAGTCTTGTAAAGAACTTTTAAATGATGCAAGATTTTGATTAGAACTAATTGCTAGTGGTAGAGCATTCCAAGCTTTGGCTACAATATAAGTATAAAGAAGATGGTCAATAGGTAAGTTAGGCTTATGTATCTGCAAAAGGTGTTGGTTTTCATATCTGAGGGATATATTAGGTTGATAGTTGTTAAATAAGGAGGTGAGGGCAGGACAGATTAAGGGTTTGTAAATTAATTCATGCACAGCTGTTAGCTGAAGGTAGGAGAGCTAGTGTGGGAGTTCAAGTCACTTAAGTGAGTGTAAAGCTGTACAGTGATGGCTGGAATGTGTTGCATTTATAGCAAACTTGGCGACTTTGTTATAACACATTTGAAGCTTACTTTTTACAAAGGATTGTAAGTAAGTAATTGGGCACAAAAATGAGAGGGAAGAAGATAAGTGGTAGCAAGGGTTTGTTTAGTGGAGGGGCTAAGAAAGTGTTTGTGCCTGTAAAGAATGTCTAGCTTTTGGTTTATTTTCTTCACATTATTCTGTATATGCATGTCAAATTTTAGGTGATCATCTATAGCTACTCCTAAGAGTTTAGTGTAAGAAACAAGTTCTGTTACTGTTTTGCTCTGAGAGGGAATGGTAAATTTGGCCTTGACTATGAGGTTTTTTTTTGGGGGGGGGGGGGTAAATAGAAGTAGCTTGGTTTTATTTGGATTAAGTGCAGGTGATTTTTACTAAGCCAGATCTATATGGAGGTAAAGGCCAGTTGAGCGATATGTTACAAAGCAGATATGGAATTAGTAGAGCAGATAATAGAATCATCAGTGTATTGTATTACAGAGCACTGACCGCGGAGATTGTTAATAAAGATGCTAAAGAATAGGGGACCTAAATCGAACCTCGAGGGACACCAGTGGGGTTGTTAAGGTATGAAGAGAAGGAGTTCTTCCATTTAAAAGCCTGCTGTCTGTCTGATAGGTAACTTGAGAACCAGTTAAGACAGGGAGGGGAGACAGTAGTTTTTGAAAGCTGATTTAGAAATAGTGGGTGACAGACTGTATCCAAAGCCTTGGATAAGTCTAAACATAGGGAAGAAACTATTTTGCCTGAGTATCTGGCTTTGTTGACTGTGTCCATGAAATATATCACTGTAGTCATAGTACTTTGACCTGGTCTAAAACCATGTTATATAGAAGATAGAATATGGTTATTAAGAAAAAAGTTTAGAAGTTGTACATGAATGTATTTCCTAAGGAAATTGGAGATGGGGAGAGAATACTATAGGATGGAACTTGGAGATTTCAGTAGAGTTGCCACCTTTATGGAGGGGTAGAATTAATGCCTTTTTCCCAATTTTTGTTACATAGGATTGAAGGATGGACCTGGTGACTAGTAAACTGATAGGGTAAACAATGGTAGGCAATGGCATCAGCAGCTAGTTTTAAATATTCTGTGGGTAAGTTATCAGCTGCAGTGGAGCTAGGTTTGAATTTAAGGAGGAGTCTTTTTATATTAATAGTTGGAACTGATTTAAGTGTGAATGTGGGTGTTGGCTGGGTTACTATTTCATGACAATTGAGAGAGGAGGAAGAAGCGTGGTGGGAGGGGATAATAAACATGGACTTGTATAATTAGAGTTATTTAAGAGTGTGTCACAGTAAGGTGTTGGCAGTGATGTTTGTTATGGCTCTAATATCTGGATAAGGACATGAGTTACTAGCAGTGCCCAGAGTTAGAAGAGACATTATGGATGTCCAGAATTTTTAGGGGTTCTGCTTATGATGGTTTGTAACATTATATAATAGTATTTTTTATCTTTGGTCACTTGTCTTTTTACTTGGTTACAAAGCTGCTTGAACTTCAAGAGGTCTGGAGGATTTGTATTGTTTTGTCATTGTTTTCAGATTTTTTCTCTGTTTGGCATTAGCTCTTTTGTTGATTTAGTTAGCCATGGGGCATGGTTAGTTTTCATTCTTTTTACTCAAGGGGGTGCAAGGCTTTTAAGGGTACTCAGGAATATTGCATTAAATTAATTTACTGCATCATCTAGAGGTAGAGTTTTTAGGGGGCTCCAGTTCATGTTTTTCAGAAGATTGGTGAATGCCTGCAGGTTAAAGTTTGTCAGCGTATGTGTTTGTTTATAGTTATGTTCCTTTTGAAGGGAGGGTGATGTTCTAAGACCAAAGGCTGAGAGATGGTCACTAAGTGCACTTGGGAGAATGCAGGCTGAGGAGATTTTACTCAGGTCAGAAACCACTATCGAGCCTAGGATTACATCTATTGAGTCTAGCTGGAGTGGTGATAAGTTGAGTGAACTTAAATCAGTTGATGTTTGAGGATGGGAATTCAGAGCAGAAGTTTAGCCAATTAATATTAACATCACTCAGAATGATGGTTTCATTTTTAATTGTATAGGTTATCCAGGCAAGGATAGCTTGCAGAATAGGTATATTATTGCCAGGGGGTATATATAGAACTATGACACATAAACTTTTGAATGTATTTATTTTTGGGAAGGAGATGAGAATTTCAGCATTAGAGAATTGTGGCATGGTATTAATATAAGGGGTTATGTTGTAGGTAATACGAAAAAGGAGTGCAATACTGCCTCCTTAATTTTGTGAAGCATGTCAGACCTAATGGCATTAAAGCATGGAGGAAGGAACTCTGAATCTTTTACATTAGGTTTGACCCAGGTCTCAGTGGCAGCAATGATATCTGGTTGACTGAATCCAATCCAAGCATGGAGGTCAGTAATTTTGTGCGTCTATATCACCAGATTGAATGTTTAGGTTATCAAACACCTAAACAACAAACTGGTAAGACCGAAAGCAGAAAACGGTGAACGGCCAATTTAACATGGGGAAATATTTCCCTTGACCGTTAGCTGGATTTTGCCATTATGTCTACTGTAGCATGATCTCAGTGTTGGTATATTTAGTTGGAGGGGTGTGGTAGGCACAGCTCCCCAAGTTGGGGGGTGTGGGTGGGTGAAGCCCCTCACTTCATTTGGGTTTAAATTGTTTTTTTTATTGTTTTTTTTTGTGGACAATGGAAGTCTTTCCCTCCGCTGTTCACAGTTTTCAGTTTCGATCTTACCAGTTCGATGTTTGGGTGTTCGACAACCTAAACATTTGATCTCATGATATAGACCCTAATTTTGTTACGAATGCTTTGGAGGTTTAGTGTAACAATTTTTAAGGATATCCTAGCAAAGGTTGGAAAAGCACATCTGCTTAACAAGATACTGACATTACACCACATTGCACTTCTATACCAAAACAAAATACTATCATTCATTCGTATAGTAACTAAGGAGGTGACATTGCCAGCAGCAGATTCAGTGTATGTCAGCCTGGAATAAAATATACGGAACCAGTCTAAGTTCTTTGTACTAGATGAGCTTTATATCTCTCACTGGGGATTACAAGCACCATCAAAGACATTTTCTTTTCACATTGTGTTGCATGTCTTTAGACCATTATTCCTTCAAAAAATTCAAATATCCAAGATAGACACACAGTAGCTTTGTTCAATGTCAAGACTCTCAGTAATAAAATGGTCAATTTAAAAACTTTCCCTCTTATTGGAGACAGTTAATGTCTATTTTGTTACTGAAACCTGGTTTAAAGCTTTAGAATGCATATCACAAATTATAGCATATCCCTTCTTTCTTTATTGCAACAAATAAATAATGAAATGATGAAAATGATATATAATCTTCTAAAAACGTGTACTTTAATAACCTTCTCTAGAGACTTAACGCAATCTTCAGTTCAGTTTAAAATATAATACACAGCTAAGACCATTTAGATAAATAGCATATCACATAAAACTCCAAAAAGATAAAAAGTACTAAAATAAAAAAAAAATGAGCAATCATTCTCCCCATTTAATGGTATCTTTACCCTTTGGTGAACTTAAAATTCATAGAATTTACAGTGAAGGAAGTTACTTTCTATGGGAGTGTAATACTACAATGGCTATACTCCTGAATAGGGGTTATAGCTATAATGTAGTTATGAATCTTATCTTCGTGTAGTTATGAAGCTTCCATCTGGAGCGTTTCTCCCAGGGCCTCCACTGAAAATTGGCTTCGTTCCAAGTCGGACTTTCCCGGTTAACAAATGTTAAATAAAATAAATAAATAAAATGAGGGTGTGCCTTTTAAATTATCAGTTACAAAACCAAACATTATTCATTCAAATAAGTTGTGTAAGTGTGCTAAAAATGGAAACTTATTTATTTATTTATTTATTTTTAACAAAAATTAAAAAAAAATCTGCAATCCGGACTCAGGACATAGCAGAGAGATAGGATGGAGAAAATACTAGGAAATTCAGGTACGTTAGTCAAAACTAATGACACATACCAGATTTTTCTTGTATTTCCTCCATTCTGTCACTCTCCTACCCCTAAACTGTTCGAAACTTTTTTTTTTATTAAAAAAAAAAAACGGAGTAACGGAGACGTTCTTTTCTCCATTGCTTCCTTTCCAAAGCTCTGATGTACTGGGTATGCATGGGAATGCAAGTCCAATACGCATATGCAGTACATCAAAAAAGGCACCAGGATATTACCAGCTTCGGAAGGACAGTATGGTGCCATTATACAAAGACATTATTTAAGAAAAATAAGTATATTTTTTCTTAAATAATGTCATTGTATAATAGCAATAACCGACTCTGTGGTGTGGTATATTAAGATTTACCCACTGTTGGCTTTATTTAATCACTCGGGCTTCGACCTCATGATTAAACCACACCAATCATGGGTAAATCTTAATATACCACAGCAACGTTGTTGGTTATTGCTTAATTAGCACCTGCCTTTTTTATGATAGGATGATATTT